>NC_088791.1:275897434-276010434 GCF_011386835.1 Chrysemys picta bellii | reverse complement strand
CAGACAAGCTGGCACTGTTGTAATAATAAAACTATTTGGAAGGTCGTGGGAAAACAACAGAAATTGTATAAGTTCAGAGCTGAGCCACAATTTTCAGGAATGAGTTACTAGAAGTAGATGAAGATGCAGAAAGAAGATGGAGCTCTTCTTTGTCTGCCATCATTTTATGCTTTCTGGGACATTGTACTCTTCACAGTTCTGCCCTCCTCCCACATCTTTCGTAGCGCTAAGTTTTCTCCTACTAGAACTCCCATCAATTTCAGTGGAACTGCTTGAAGAGTCAGGTATAGTGATAGTCATTTTGAGAAGCCCGCCAAAACCTAGCCCTTAGGTAATATATTTTCCTCAGGCATAGTTCTCTTTGCATTTCTAGATTATCACCATTAAGGCGGGGAAGCTTGAATGACCTCTTTAAACTTGAATCAAAGAATCTACTTTTTTGTGTGAGGGAAAACATGATGCTTTCTAAGGCAGCCACATAAAACGTCCCCCACATCACAACAGAACTAAGACAACAAGGAGTCTGGTGGCACCTTAAAGACTAACAGATTTATTTGGCTTGCATCTGAAGAAGTGAGGTTTTTACCCACGAAAGCTTATGCCCAAATAAATCTGTTAGTCTTTAAGGTGCCACCGGACTCCTTGTTGTTTTTGTAGATACAGACTAACACGGCTACCCCCTGATACTTAACAGAACTAAGGTATCTTTCAAAGTCATGTCTTAAGGTGTTCAGTGTCTTTTTCAGAACATTGATAATCTTTCATTTGAAGAATAAAGTTTCAAGCCCTTCTGGTTGCAAAGATAGCCTTTGCTCTGTAAATCAATGTATTGCTATCTTATGTGCTGTACTCCCAGAGAGGCTAAACTTGGAACCAACAGTGTGCTGTTTGCTTCCTTCATTTGTCTTAAGGGACAGGAACTTCCAAGCCCATTATTAACCCTGAACATGGTGATGGTTTTAAGCAAATTGACCTAAAACTGAATGGCCCAGCTAAAATTGTGACGCTCCTAGTGTGGGGACATAAAGACGGGCGGTACTAGGAGCTGCCCTGTGAGGGGGTCAAGATGGGTTAGATAATATCTTTTATTGGACCAACTTCTGCTGGTGAAAGAGACAAGGTATTGAGCTACACAGTGCTGAGATGGGGGTGGCATGTTTCTTTTGCTGACCCTGTCTGCTAGCAGGTGTGATGATGAGGGTGGTCAGGAAATTTTTAACAAAACATTTTTTGTCAGAAAATGCCAATTCTTCAAAAGCAAATATTTTTGTGGGAAGTGGTTAGATGTCAAAAAGGCTTCCTCAGGGATGGGTGGAGAAGAAAGAGAAAAAAGAAGAGCAAGAGAGAGTTCAACCTCTAGAATAGCCAGTAACTGAGCTATTAGGGCACTGATCGCGCATGTAGGTAGGGTGACCAGATGTCCCGATTTTATAGGGACAGTCCCGATATTCGGGGCTTTTTCTTATATAGGCTCCTATTACCCCCCACCCCCGTCCCGATTTTTCACACTTGCTGTCTGGTCACCTTACATGTAGGAGACCCAAGTTCAAATCCCTTCTCTGCTGATTCAGGCTAGGGACTTAAACTCAAGACTCTAACATCCCAGGTAAGTGCCTTAACCACTGGCCTATTGCCTATTTTGGGATGAAGCTCAAACTCTCCTGCTGAAGCTGTTCTGGTTTGTATAAATAGTTAAATATCCATTGTCCAGAAAGAAAGAGAAACTAGTAGTTAGCCCCATGGTTAGACTCAGACTCGAGTTCCTGCTCTTAATCAGGCAGAGCAGGGATTCACAGATGGGTCTTACCAGGTGAGTGGCCTACCCATCAAGCTGCTGGCTACTCTGGAGGTGCATCTCTCTCTCTCTCTCTAAGGTTTGTCCCAGTTTGGGACAGGATTTTTTTTTTTAATTTCAAAGTTTTGGGAGAGATGGGCAAACCATTTCCCAGCCAGTTCTAGCTGTGATCCTGAATACAAATGCCAGCAATACCTGATTAACATGGTAATGTGTTGTTTTTTATCCCTGCCTCGGGTATAATGATCATGCTAAAAGCTCTCTCTTGACAGCTCCTGTAGGGAAATCCTAGGAACTGCCTAGCTTGGGAACGAAAACTTAGGCCTTCCTGATATGCAGAGCATCAGCTCTCAGGGGATTTGTGAAGGAGCTTCCATAGGATCTGGAAAAGTAGTGGAAAGAACATGCCATGTCACCAGCCCAGATGCACTCAGTCTGGCTCTTCACCCCATGTGGTATCGGAAGAGATCATCAAGGCCTAAAATTGAAAGGCCAAAGTTCAAAAATAGTAAAACAACACCACATATTTATCTCAAAAGTGCTGTACAAGCGTTATTAAATTAGTCACAAGTTGTCTCCTCCGTGTGGAGCTTTTATTTTCAAACCTGTTCATTTCATTATGACATGTTCACCAGCCTTGTTAATTAAAAAAAATGAAAATAGCTATTTTGCATATCAAACAATATCCAGGGGCCATATTCTGTCTTTAGTTACCCCCAACAAAACCAACGTGGCATCATCACAAGCAACCAAGTGCAAATCTGGCCCCACTGCTTTTGCCACTTTTAAAAACTATTATTTCCTTGATTATGTGAATTGCACCATGACTTTTACTAAAAAGTTGCCACAATAAAACTGCAACCTTCATAATAAAGTAGGTTCTGTAAATAAATTGCAGAGTTCATACCTTGAAAGTCTAAATGACCATAGCTCAGTGTTTCTCAAACTGGGGTCGCCACTTGTGCAGGGAAAGCCCCTGGTGGGCCGGGCCAGTTTGTTTACCTGTCATGTCTGCAGGTCCAGCCGATCGCAGCTCCCACTGGCCGCGGTTCGCCGCTGCAGGCCAATGGGAGTTGCTGGAAGCGGTGGCCAGTACGTTCCTCGGCCCGTGCCGCTTCCAGCAGCTCCCATTGGCCTGCAGCGGCGAACCACGGCCAGTGGGAGCCGCGATTGACCGGACTTGCGGATGGGGCAGGTAAACAAACCAGCCCGACCTGCCAGGGGCTTTCCCTACACAAGCGGCGGCCCCAGTTTGAGAAACATGCCATAGCTATTGCCAACTCTATGTCCTCCCTCGGAATTATCTGTTTGTTTTGATTTGGTTTGACTTGTATGGAAGTAACACTTATGCTATGTCACGTTGATTCAGTGAGACAGCCAGCTCTCAAATCTCTTCTTCCTTTCTCTTGCTTTCGTTGCCATATTAAGGGTATGCATTATGTGAATACTAAAGATAGATGTGCTAAGTCATACCTCTGGTCACTAATTTCCTGCTAATACAGCAACAAGCTTTTGAGATGTCTTCATGTCAAGATGGCAATAATTCCACATGCCAGATGTTGAAAATGACCCTCTTCCTCTTTGCAAATTGTACAATCTTTGAGAGTCAGACCCAGCACAATTTATTAATCACCACTAAATTCCTTCTATCCTGGGATAAGGCTGTTTTACCATATACAGAAGCAAGCCTAATTTCTGTCTCAACTATTTTTACATTCATACTCATTGTGGTTTTGAGATTTCACTTACAGATTATTTGCTGTAGAAACAGACTCCACAGAATGGGGAAAAGAACTTTATCTGATACTACATTTCAATGGTTTACTGGACTGTAAAGACAGGGTTTCTGAACTTCAAATGATAAGTAATTGACTCAACTGATTGTATACAATATTAATGTGTTATAAAAGTATATCAAGTAAGGTCTTTTATTAAAGCTAATGATATACTAATAATTAATATCATTGTGCAATGTATGTATTAATACTATATGAGGAATTTTGGATACTCACTGATATTATACTTTAAAATCTGTGACCAAACAAAGGAAGAAACAGATTTTCTCCCAAATAGGAGGGAAGGCAGCTATCTACCTGTCTCCAATGTGAATTAAGCATTATGAAATCAAAACATTTACATACAAATCAGCAGGGGGATGGAAAGTCAACAGAAAGGGAAAACTAGCATGAGGTCATCTTTCACCTAGGAAGACAAGGGAAACCAGCACCTTGTACTTCTGTGGAAGGTTCTGACTGATGGGAAGTCAGCCAAGGATGAACAGAGGAAAGATTGGTAAGAAATCTACCTTAAATCAAGACTGTAGATTGTTAAGTCTTAGCCACTACAAAGCGTATTTTACTTTTATTTGCTTCTAGCCATTTTTGTCTTTATCCCTTATACTTAAACTTGCTTAAAACCTCTCACTTTTTGTTAATAAAGTTGTTTTACTTTTAATCTAAACCAACCCAATGTACACCAATAATATTACACTAGTAATAACAACAGCAACAAAAATCTGCTTACGGTTCTCTCCAAAACTGAAAAGCTTAATCTTTAAAACCAGCCTTTGCTTGCATGCACTCAGGAAAGAGATCTGGGAGTTATTGTGGAGAGTTCTCTGGAAACATCTGCTAAATGTGCAGTGGCAGTCAAAAAGCTAACAGAATGTTAGAAACCATTGGGAAATAGGTAGATAATAAGACAGAAAATATCATAATGCCCCTATATAAATCCATGGTACGCCCACCCTGTTAATACTGCATGCAATTCTGGTCATCCCATCTCAAAAAAGATATATTAGAATTGGGAAAGATACAGAGAAGGGCAACAAAAACGATTAGACGTATGGAACAGCTTCCATATGAAGAGAGATTAAAAAGACTTGGACTGGTCAGCTGGGAAAAGATACAACTGAGGGGGGATGTGATAGAAGTCAATAAAATCATGAATATGAAGAAAGTGAATATGGAAGTGTAATTTACCCTTTCACATAACACAAGAACCACGGCTCACCCAATGAAATTAATAGGCAGCAGGTTTAAAGCAAACAAATGGAAATATTTCTTCACACAACTGGCAGTCAACCTGTGGAACTCGTTGCCAGCGGATGTTATGAAGGCCAAAAGAATAACTGGGTTCAAAAAAGAATTAGATAAGTTTATTGAAGATAGGTCCATCAGTGGCTATTAGTCAAGATGGCTGGGGACGCAAGCCCATGCGCTAGGTGTCCCTAAATCTCTGACTGCTAGAAGCTGGGACTGTATGATATTGGATGGATCACTCGATAAAGTGCCCTGTTCTGGCTACTCTCTCTGAAGCATCTGGCACCGGCCACTGTCAGAAGATAGCATACAACGCTTGATGGGCCATTGATCTGACCTAGTAAGGCTGTTCTTATGTTTAATGCCTTTTATACTAACTTCTAAAATACGTTCTGGAAAACCCATTGAATTTCCCTGCCCTTTTCTGGGATTGTGTCTGTTCTTTTTCTCCTCTCTCACGGTCTTGGATTCTTTTTGAAAAACAAAGTCTTTCAGAAAACTCAAGGGTGCTGACATTTGTGACAAGATGACTCTGCACTGCAGCAGCAGTGTTGACACCAGCCTTTTCCAAACCTCAATTATCCCATTCACATAGTGGTAAGGTTTTTCATGTATCTTAAGGTTTGCTCCTGACTGCAAGTATATTGTATGCATGTAGGCGCACAATATGAATGAACACATGACAAAAGCTGCAGAAAGCTCTCAAGCTTTACAGGCATGTCCCCCACCCCACCTCCAGGTTTCCCAAAGGGGCAAAGCAGTTTGCTGTAGCGCTACTCAAGAGTTAAATTAACATGTGCTTTCAAATACAGCACTTACCCTAAGGGAAAACATGTACAAAAATGAAGCAAACACAAATATCCATTACTGTACACATCTGCCTTTGAGAATTTAACAAAAAAAAAATACCCTAGCTCTCTACTGACATTAGATGGCTTTGGAATCTTTCCAAGCATAACAGTTATACAGCAAGAACATTCTAAAATATGGTTTTTAAACAATTAAATAAGAACAAAGACTTTGGCAGGGTACCATTTACTTTGTACTTCATACCCCTTTGCCTGCTCCTGTTACAATAATAAACACAGGGCACAGATGCCAGGCTGTAAGAGTTATTTGTCCAGTGGGGACCTCTAGCTTCCTGGCATATTTGTCAGAAATTAGTTTTGGTGGCTTTGGTGTTGCCTCTTTGTCTGTCACATCAGTAAGTGTTTGCATTAGCCTATCTGGGTTGTTTGTGTTCTTGGTTTAACAGTGTTGCTTTTAAGCTAGTTGCATATGTATTTGTATATGAAGTTAAGGTGCAAAGTAAATCAATGAAACCCCAGCTCTTGGCACATGTCCGCTCATTAACCTGACACATCCATTCCAGCACACATTCTGCTCTTTGTTCTGAATCAGGGGGATAAGTCATTTAACCCAGGGCCTGTGCTCTATGGAAATTACTTATGGATTGTATTTTTAGCAGTTGTTCCTAGTATATCTCCTTGTAATTATGAACACAAGGTCTGCCAAGATGGATTAGATCATTGGATTCATCTAGCCTTGCATCCTGCCTCTGGCAGCAGCCAATGACTGATTCTTTAGAGGAGTGAAAACTCTCATAAAGCACCTAGCCAGCTGTACTAGACTGTGCATTGAAGGAAATTCCTTCCTCATCCATGCACGTGATCAGTTTATGTCCCAACACATGGGATTTGATGGAATATTCCATTTGCTACCATATGCTTTCAATTCAGATGTTTGACTTCCTTCTGAATGCTCACAGGCTCAGTTAGAGGTGATCGTTTCCTTTAAACAGGATCCTGCCATTACTATGGCCTAAGAATAACTGTCATTCCTGAGACCACTGAGGGTATGTCTACACAGCAAAGAAAACCACATGGCTGGCCCATGCCAGCCTATTCGGGCTCACGGGACTTGGGCTATGGGGCTGTTTCATTGCTATGTAGACTTTTGGGCTTGGGCTGGAGCCTGACCTCTGTGACCCTCCCACCCCACAAAGTCCTGGAGCCCGGGCTCCAGACCAAGCCCAGAAGTCTATACAGCAATGAAACAGTCCCTCAGCCTGAACCCCACTAGCCTGTGTCAGCTGGCATTGACCACCTGAGGGTTTTCTTCGCTGTGTAGGCATACCCTAACAGACTGCTTGAAACATTTCCTTCTTGATTATCACCACCAATAATAGAATTAGGCCCCAGCTTTACATTTGTGCAGTCCGTTGTCTTCAGTGGCTTTGCACAAGTATAACTGATTGGAACCTAGTGTAACCCTTCTGCCAGGTGGCAGCAACAATGGATGGGTTCAAAATATCTAGAGGTTCCTTTTCTAAAATAACTACAACAATAGCTCAAGTCACTACCCAAAGTTTTACTCACTTTTCAGCTGTAGGGGAAAAAAATCTCTCCCTGGTCACCCTTAACAGATGGTTCTTCCCCACTCTCAATCACTTGAGTCTACTTTGGAATATAAAGCAAAAAAAAGCTTCTATTGCAGAAATGGGATACAGACAAAAGAATATGGAAACTCAGTATGCACATTTAAATAAAGATTAAGAAAACATTTGATCAATTCCCCTCCAATCTCAATAAATGTCTAGTAGCTGGAAGACCAATACCCTGACCACCATATCTCCACTCACCTGAAAGCCCACTCATGATTGGAATAAGTTACAAGTGGTAGCCAAGGCATCCAGCGGTGGTGCTCCAGGCTGGTCTGGCTTAAGTCCTGCCAGATCTGCTCAGCCTGGTCCTACCCTGAGGTGCAGCCACCTGGCCAAGCTCTGTGATTCAGCTTGCACCAGGACTGAATGGGTCAAGGCTCTGGGAAATCAGCTTGGCTTACCTTTGCTGGCCTAGCCATGGAGTCCTTTTTGCCACCACTCTACTAGTTTGCTGCAAACCGCTGTTCCAAGCAGTCCTCACCAAGAATCAGCTCTGCTCTGTGAGTCTAGTCAGGTCTCTTCATGGAGAAAACTCTGCTCCCTAGCTTGCCACTGGTCTGATCAAGCATCATAGAGTACAGAATCTCTAAACCCAGTGAATCCCACAAGTACATACTAATCTCTACATAATATTCTGCATACAAGCAAGTAGTACCATAGAACTGAAAGGGTTACCAAGTCAATATCTTGTATGTCCCCAAAGACAGATGACAAAGTAATCCCCCAGTCCTTCCTGGATAGCTTTCAATAAGGCAGGAATTAACAGGAACTGGACTTTGCTGTTAGTTGTATGGAGTCCATAATTATTAATTTGTTATTATCAGCATCAACATAATTATTAGCAACTCATACTGCGGTAGCACACAAAGGCCCCAATAAGGATTAGTGCCCCCATTGTGTTGGGGTTGTACAATCGTGCAAAGAGATGTGCTCTGCCCCAAAGAGTGGAGTTAGGGGAAAGGCTTTAGAAGTGAGTTAAAGGTAATAAATAGGTAGATAAGTGGCCAAGAAAGTCAATGACAGTGGGAAAATAGTGATGTGTGACCAGGAATATGGCAGTACTGAGGGAGAAGAACACAAAGATGTAATGATGAAAGTAGGCCTACTCATAGGAGATCCTCCAGAGGTGATCAACGTAATGAGAACAGGAGAAGAAGGGGATACTGGAGATGAGTCAGGCCTAGAGGGATGGAGTTGGGAGTGGGAAAGAGAGGCAGAATTGTTGAGAGTGGAATAAATCTACAACACAGTGACACAGGATTGGCAGCAGAGGGCTAAAAATGGTAGAAAAGTCTGGACATTAAATATAACAAGGATAATAATCATAATACCTAGGTCTTATACAGCATTCCCTCTAATTTTTCCCATGCATGTGCGGAATGAATTTTGTTATGTGCACCAATATGTAGGTGATGTGTGACACATCACCTCCATATTGGTGCACATAACAAAATTCATGTGGCGGTGGTGGGGCCAAGGGTTTCGGAGTGTGGGAGGGGCTCAGGGCTGGGGCAGAGGATTGGGGTGGGTGGGAGGGTGAGAGCTGGGGGTGTGGGCTCTGTGGTGAGGCTGGGGATGAGGGGTTTGGGGTACAGGCTGCCCCGGGGCTATGGTGGGGAGTGAGGACTCCCCAGCTCTCTCTCCCCACAGCAGCACCTGGGCTGGGGGGGAGAGGCGCCTCTCCCCTGTCCGCGGCAGGTCCAGGCTGGGCTGAGTTGGCACCAGGGGAGGGGCACCTCTCCCCTGGCTGTGGCAGGTCTGAGGCCAGCAGGGAGAGGCATCTCTCCCCGCCGCAGCCCTGAGTGCCTGCGCAGCACTTAATAGGCTGCTGCGCGGCCACGCAGCCGTGCAGCTCAGAGGGAACTTAGGTCTTATATACTGCTTTTCACCCATAGATCCCAGAGTGTTTACAAAGGAGTTCAGTATCTTTGTCTCCATGGGGAAACTGAGAGATAGGGAGGGAAGTAACTTGCCAAAGGTCACCCAGAAAAGCAGTGACACAGCCAGAGTCTCTAGAGTCCCAGCCCAGTGCACTTGGTTATACTGCCTCCAATATTCAAGGATTGGTGGTCACAGAGGAGTTGACTGGGATGAGAAATGTGGAAGGAAATGAACTGGCAGCTAGAATGCAAGAACTCAGCCACAGCAACTAACCAAAGACACCAAGTTTCACTATGATCCGGGACTTAAGAACTAAAGATGCCAGATATCAGTGAGGCATGAAAAACACCTTCTATCCTGTGTTGACTGGAAAGTCGGTCCCACTGCTTTTTGAAGCTGGACCTTATGGAATGCAGTCTGCTTTCAACTCCTTGGGGTGACCATTTGTTGAAGATTCTTAAGATGCACCAACAGACTGAAAGGCAATGTTCTCTTTGTCATTAATTATCTCCGTGGAATGCCTCTTTTATGGCCCTTCTGGATGCTGTGGGTTTCCATTCGACTTGGTCAGCTTTGAAGGAGGAGGGAAAGGATTGCTGATACTGATTTAAAGCTCAAAGCAAATACGGGACTAGATTTTCAAAAGAGTTCAGCTCTGATTTAGGCACCTTTTGAAAAGTGCCCAGCACCCAGCAGTTGTAACATTTATGGTTAGATTTTCAAACTAGTTCAAGCACCCAACAGGCCGAGATGTTCTGAAAATCTGTCTACAACTGTGAGTGCAGAAACAATGAGAAGCCTAAAAGCCATAACACATTCACTTGAAAAAAGCTCCAAATTCATTTGAAGTTGGATGAAATTCTATGGCCTATGTTACACAAGAAGTCAAAGTAGGAGACCTAATAAATTCCTTATGTCCTTACAAATCTATGAATCTATGAAAGTTTTGCAAAACCAGTGACAACTAAAATACAAAAAGGGGGAAATGGTGCTGATTTTACTTTAAAATAGGGTAGAGCTATGCTGATGTTTTTTAGGGCTGTTTTCATTGGGTTTCTATGACGCTTACACTATGAACTGTAGTATCTTATTTTGGACCCAATCCTGCAACCGCTCTCTGCTACTATTTATTTAAATTGAAGTTCTGTGCAAGAAGGGTTTGCAGTACCAGGTTCTTTGTTAAAAAAATGAAACAAAACAAAACAAAAACCCTGCTGTTACCGGGTTTGTTTTGTTGTCAATGAAAATAATCATTTTAATTAGAAGGTTTCTAATTTATGAAAGATCTAAACGTTGGTGGTAGAGTTCTAAAGCCATTTATCTAAACACCTAAGACTGTAGCCATTTAAAGCTCCTCTATTTCTAATAAGGATGTCACACTTGAAGAAGTATTATTCTATTTTGTAACTGTCAGTATGAGTTCTGGTGCACCGTGCCACAGGTTAAATGCACACAATGAAAATTTCTTTCCTCCCCACTGCCAGGTCTGTCACATAGTACAATAGAAGTCCACAAAAACACAATATGATTCAGAATATTTAGGCTATGGCTATGCAAGCAAAGTTCATTCAAAATTGATTTTCTTTCAGGCATCCCTGATAACCCCCATTTCAATTGCTCACTAACTGTATAGCTGTGCGGACACTTAAGGAAGTTGCAAAGCAATGCAGCCTGTCTGGGACATGAAGGAATGTAAAGCAGGATAATCACAACATCATCAACCCAATTCTCCAAGGTGGCTGGCCAATAATGCTGTTCTAATTGAATAACTTATCCACAGCTATTTCCCCTGGGAGAGCCTAAGGCTTAGGCTCTCTGTGTAGGCAGATGGTTTAGCATACACAATGAAACCTGTAATTTTCTCTCACCACTGGGCATGTTAACAGTGGGTTGTTTTTCCCTTTCTGCTAGTCCATTAATATTTTATTTTAACTATTTTCCTTAAATTATTATGTGCCATGAAGCAGAGGAGGAAGAAATCCATGATACACATCATATCTGTTTTACAGCCAATTCACTACTACACCATATTCATTAAGGTGTCTCCTTTGCTAATTCAACCATTGTATATGTCATCATCAGGTGTGTGTAGAAGGGAAATAGTCACAATTACAACAACAGTACATGAGTCATTATAGCCCTGAATTAATAAATAACAGCAAAGCATAAAAATAATCTTCAAGTACATTCCATAACTGCAGTTCTTAAAAAAATGTGCATCGGTGAAGGTTAACAGAACGTATTTCTGAGGCTGCAGATGATTGCCCTTACGCCATCCTGATCTCGCATTCTGATCAACAAGTCTTCGCAATTTATTGTGGTCCCCTTATTCTTAAAATGTATAACAGCAACAAAATCCTCATCAGCAAAGGTGGTTGAAAGGAAAATGCAGCCCAGGAGGGCAAGGCAGCAGAGACAGCCCATCAGCAGCCTTAACAACATGACAGATGACAGCCCCAGAGGCAAATATAGGACTGCCAGCAGAACAGCCTGTAGAGTCTGCCAAAGAGCCAGATGCAGCTACTGAAAAGATATTATCCTTAGTTTAGCATCTGGGTCTTGTTGTGGCCAACTATATTTCATGTACTGTATGTCCTCAGTGTTGACCCCCAACTATTGGGAGAGGTTGAAACAATGAATAAAAGTTTTCATTCTATTAATATTATGTTTAAATATTGGTTGGATAAAGAACATGACAATTAAAACATCCATTTCTATAAAATATAATGATTAATTTGCATTTATAGTAGACATCTTGTGGGTATGTATATGCTGCTATTTTCCTCTCCCCAGCCCCCAATGAGAAAAATACTTTCTTAGTTAGGGAAGGTGAACATTCTTTATTTGCAGCTATCATTTGGAAATATAGATATAGCCATTCAACCATCTCAAAGAAATACCAGCACCTTGTAAATCTACATGCAATGGAATATTGGCATAGAGCAGCAGTACTCTTTCGCTATAGAAAGGTAGAATTCTTTCAAAACACTGAGTTGACTAAATCACAAACATTTCAAAAGCTTGGCTTGTAGTACTAGACATCAAATAAGGCTTTGTCAAAGAATTGGTGTGACAATTAAAGTGACAACTAATGATATGCCATCTTGGAAAAGATAATTGCACCCATTGTTAGACACTTAGCAGGTCAGAATACACGCACATCCTTTCAACAGTGGCATTCATCCATTCACCCTGGCATCCTACTCTAAGTGCAGTATTGTGATGATAGAGTTATCATTTTTCCTTTCATGGAATTTAGGAACATTCTTTTTGTATGATTCTGCCCCATATGGAAGAAAGCACTGCTTTTCAGCGCATGAGAAATTAGCTCAGTCATGCAAAATAGAAATGAGGCTAATAAAAAGCATTCTTTTAAGTTTATAGAGAGGAGGGTGAAACAGGGGAAAGTCTTTTCTCCTTAATATAAATTAAGAGATGTCCTATCTCCTAGAACTGGAAGGGACCTTGAAAGGTCATTAAGTCCAGCCTGCTGCCTTCACTAGCAGGACCAAGTACTGATTTTTGCCCTAGATCCCTAAGTGGCCCCCTCTCTTCAAGGATTGAACTCACAACCCTTAGTTTAGCAGGGTAATGCTCAAACCACTGAGCTATCCCTCCCCTCAATCTATAAAATAGTCACTAAGAAATACCTTAAGCAGATCTTTCTGGTTATGTTCCTTAGAAAATATCCACTGTAACAAATGATAAATCCTGAATAAAAATCTTCTTATCTTTATACATAAAATCAGACCATATTGCCCCTTCCCAGTCAGTGGGGCTGAGGTTACAATTATCAAAAACAATCTATTCAGAAGAAATGGGAAAGTTATGAGGGAGATGAAGTTTTTGCATAGTTTATACATACTTCTACAACTAATACGCTAATCGCTTACTAATTAAACTATAAAGCCAGGTTTTTCAGATATTTCTGGTTAAACACTAATGAGAAAGATACAGCATGTGATTCCCAATCCAGGGTCCATAGAACACTCATTGGGGGGTTGCAGAGCATCTCTTGGTGGTTCATAGAAAGCTGGTAGGTCACATGATGCTGACTCCTCCAACTTCTTTCCATTTGTCCAAGCAATCAGACAGGAAAATCACAACAGCCTGCACAAGAGGCTAGAAATGAGGACCGAGTCTATTTTGCTGTTGGCAATTGTTGTAATTGTCACAGGGATGTTATGCAAAGAGGATGTTACCTGGAAGGCTGGGAATTGTGTGGCCCATGCAACCATAAATGGGTAGGGAGGAGGCACATGTGATTATTTCTATTAAGATATGGTCCACCCGTAGAAAAAGTTTGATGACCCCAGGGGTAATATATCAGTTATCTGTATGCTTTTGCTTTTTAACTTTAATTGAGACAATCATGGAAACTGGAACTATACCCAGCTTCTCTGCGTCATCATAGTGTTCCTCAACTGAGTTTTCCAGGGTCAACTATGCAGAGAAAAATGTAGTTTGGTTTTCATGTCCATGTGAGTCTTTGGCTCTCTATGGCTAAACAAGTGTGCCAATTAATTCCAGTTGTGGTTGTGGTGTCGATTCTTATGATTTTGACACTTCCCTGGACTGAGAGACCACTAAGCTCATTTAAAAAAAGCCACACAATAATGGCTAAATGTTGTCCATATTTTCACATTTGATTCAGGCTGTATTGAAAAGTTTAATAATTAGCTACTCAAATTGCCAAACTTGATCACCCAAAAATATTTGGAACTGGTACCAGTCATTGCCCTTCATCCTTAGAGATGTCTTTCACTGGAGTTAGCTGCACTTGGTCTGATTAAACAGAAGCAGAGTGGATTAGCAGCGCTACAATTTAAAAACAAATTGTCTCCTTGAGATAAAAACATATTGGAAAAATTGACCCATATAAGTACACATTGGTACCAAGAAAATACCCAGAGATAAGATAAACTGAGCCATCTGCTACCTGAAAGTGTGGGCTGGATCTGTTGCTCTGCAAAAAAAATCCTACATAAAACAAACCTGTTAATAAATAGTCTGTAGTCACTCTCACTGCTTCCCTTTGTTAGTCTCATCCTTTTTATTTTTTATATAGGACCAGATGTGCAATCTGGGAAGTTTTCCAGATCCATTTTTTGGAAGTTAGTTTTCAACATCAACAATACGTGACGAGGTGCTTTTGCCTGAAATTATGTTATCAGCAACTCTGTAAACTAGAGTTGCATGAAAACTTTTGCACTTGAAGCAAAACTTACAAAGTTTGGGCTTTTGGGCAGTTCTTCACGAGGAGAAAATGTCTTGTGATTTCCTGACATCATTGTTCTAGGAGAAAAGACCCACTGTCTGGATTACAGCCCTGCCAACAGCAGAGCAGAACATATAGGCCCAGATCCACAAATGTGCCTAAGGCCCAGTTTTAGGCTCCACAAAATCCCTGCTTGGCTGAGGCTGAACTCTGTAGGCACCTAAACTCACTTGGCACCTAAGATTTCAGGATAAAAGTTCTTAAGGGCCCTATAATTCTGTCTCTGGCCATGTTCACTGTTGCCTCACTCCTGTCACCCAGATGCCTAACCCCAGTGTGAGCCATGTAACAGGGAAAGATAGATGGAGGAACACTGATCTCACCTGCAGTAACTGTGCTCAGAGGCCGCCTAATTCCCACAAAACAGCCAGAAGGAGGTGCTCTCTTATAACCATTCACTCAGGATATACCTCTCTCATCAGCATCTCCTATTGGTTGCTTTAGGTGACTCCCAACCTAGCATTGCAATGCCTACATCCCTTGATGGATCCAGACCACAGGGCCTGAGACAGCTTATATTGAAGTCAATGAGAGTTTTTCAATGGACTTCATTTAGAGTTGGATTTGATCAATAGTAAACGTGTCTGGCTCACGATGCTCTGGTCAGACCAGACATATCTCAGGCATAAAATGTACCATACAAATTTTTAAAAAGCTTCTTTAGGGGCCTCCTTTTATTCCTCTCCTGATTCTGTGTGATTATTTGGGGCCAAACTGATGCTAGCCCCTCTGTTTCCTTATGGAAAAGAACTATTGAACTTAATAGGGAGAAAAAGCATTAGGGTTCTATAGAAAAGTTTCAGAGTTCTATAGAAATTATACTAATGACTTATAATGAGAATGATAACCTGGAACTGGATGATTCAAAAAAAAAAAACCCTGTGGGAATTTGTTGTAAATTCCACAGGGCTGTTCCATAAAAGATGGTACCTGTACTACCTTCTGCCATTTCTCAACTGGCATTTGGTGCCTTAGGGGGCCATACCCTTCTGGCGTAACTTAGAGCAGCCCATAGCTTTCTTTAACTCATGCAAGGGTCAGCTCACACAATCAGGGGATCATAGCCATCTTCCTGACAGTTCCCCCTCCCGTCAGCCCCTTCTCGTGCCCAGATTTTGGCACAGGAGAGAATCTACCTCCTTCTGCCCCCAAAATTCCAAGGTGATATCCTTCGTGTTCTATCCAAGGTTCCCGGTCAGATTTGGAATTATATATGTAGTAAAGGTAAAGCTCTCAAACTCTGCATGAGTTACTCATGATTTTCAGTCCTAGAGATTCAAGCAATATTATGTCCATGCTAGTCTAAAACGGTATCTTCTAAAAAAGCTGGCAAAATCTCCTGGGATTTTTGTGTATACAGAACAGTGTGATTAGAAGAAAAGCAGTCTGATACGTGTGTCAGGATGTATTATGGTCAGGGGACATGCGTGTGTTTATGAAAGAGAGAATAATTTTATTTGTATAAACGAAATTGGAGAAAAGTAGAGAAAGGGAAATACTATTGGGAAAAACAACAAACAAGAGATAATTATAAACGATAAGCAGAGGGACAAAACAAATAGCAATACTAACCTGTTTGAAGGTGATGCGATAAAACCTGACAAAAGCACATCATATCTGTCTGCCGGGTAAAGAATCCCAAATGGGTCATTACTTGGACAGTTTGGGGACTGATCCTGCAAATGTCTACACATTTAAATTGTTTACTAATGGAAGTAATCCCGTAAAAGTCAATGTTTTATAATCCTGTCACATTCCAGCATGCAATCCAGACCAGTGAGAGATTGTGCCCCTATCTAGGTGCCTCACAATGCTTTGCTGTTGTAGCTCCCAAGCTGGGCTGCTCACAAACAGCCTAACAGCATGCAGGTCACACCCCGAGTGTCTGTGCATAGCTACAGCCTTGACCTACCAGTTCTGACCCCAGCAGCCTATCAGCAACATTCTAGTCACATCCTGGTTTCCACCAGCCTTGGTTACTTCTTGGTGACCCCAATACACTCCCAGTCCTGAATTTTTCCCAGAACTTGTGTTGTGCACTGTCCAGCCCTCTCCTGGGCAGTTCAGATATTAGAGGTCCGTTGCCCCTGGAAGGAGTCAATATGCAACAGTTTGCTACTCTAACTGGAGTTACCCAAACAGTTCAACACTGGATTAGTTTATATTAAAAATAAAACAACTTTATTTAACTACAAAGAGATAGTTTTAATGTGAGCACAAATATAGGGAATTAAAGTATAACAAAGCATAACAAACTAGATTTGGTTCCAGGTAAAATCCTTAACACATCTTCCCAGCAACATTGCTAACCAAATTTTCATGTCAGAATCCCTCCCCAAGTCAAAAGGCTGGTTCTTTTATCTTCTGAGGAGAAAGAGAGACTATTCCCAGGGTATCTTTGCCCCTCACTTTTATAGTCCAGTCCCGCTTTGAAGTAGGTTCTTCTGAGGATTACCTCTCAAAGCAAAGTTTATTCAAACAGTAAAGGAGACAAGATGGAGTCTGGGGATGAAGATGCCTCCATATTCTTTCTTCTCCACTGTGTATGCTGAAATACAGATTTGCCTTGTCTTCCTCTTGCTGTCTCAAGGATCATATTTACTACTTATATGTAAATTGAGGTAAACACATATTCCTATGTTTAGGACAGATATGTTTAACAACTTTGCCTAGTCAGAGCTAATAAAATCATATAGGGGAAATTCATAACTTTACATATAATATTGCTACTTACATTTCAGCATGATATTATTAACCATCAAGTTATTAGTTTTCAAATGATATATCACAAGGTATACTCTGTACATAGATTATTACAATAGTGTGTAGGGTGAGAATACAGGGGTGCTTTTGGTCACATAAGAAAAGCCATACTGGGTCAGACCAATGGCCCATCTGCCCCAGTATCCTGTGCTCCAACAGAGGGGAATGCCAGGTGTTTCAGAGGGAATGAACAGAACAGGCAATCATTGAGTGATCCATCCCCTGTCATCCACTCCCTGCTTCTGGCAGAGACTAGGGACACTCAGACCATGGTGTTGCATCCCTGACCATCTTGGCTAATAGCAACTGAAGAGCCTATCTTTCATGAACTTATCTAGTTCTATTTTTAACCCCGTTATAGTTTTGGCCTTCACAACATCCCCTGGCAATGAGTTCCGCAGGTTGACTGTGAGTTGTGTGGAGAAATACTTCCATTTGTTTGTTTTAAACCTGCTGCCTATTAATTTCATTGGGTGATCCCCTGGTTCTTGTGTTATGAGAAGTAGTAAATAACACTTCCTTATTTACTTTCGTCACACCAGTCATGATTTTATAGACTTCTATTTCCCCTCTTAGTTGTTTGTTTTCCAAGCTGAAAAGTCCCAGTTTTTTTAATCTCTTCTCATATGGAAGCTGTTCCATACACTTAATCATTTCTGTTGCCATTCTCTCTACCTTTTCTAATTCTAATATATCTTTTTTGAGATGGGATGACCAGAATGGCATGCAGTATTCAAGTTGTGTTTATATTGGGGGATTACAATATTTTCTATCGTATTATCTACCCCCTTTCCTAGTGGTTCCTAACATTCTGTTAGTTTTTTTGACTACCACTGCACACTGAGTGGATGTTTTCAGAAAACGATCCACAATGACTCCAAGATCTCTTTCCTGAATGGTAACAGCTAATTTAGACCCCATCATTTTATATGTATAGTTGGGATTATGTTTTCCAATGTGCATTTATCAGCTTTGCATTTATTAACATTGAATTTCATCAGTCATTTTGTTGCCCAGTCACCCAGTTTTGTGAGATCGCTTTGTAACTCTTCACAGTCTGCTTTGGACTTAACTATCTTCTGCAAATTTTCCCACCTCACTGTTTACCTCTTTTCCCAGATTATTTATGAATATATTGAACAGCACTAATCTCAGTACAGATGCCTGGGGAACACCATTACTTGCCTCTCCCCATTCTGAAAATTTATTCCTACCCTTTGTTTTCTGTCTTTTAACTAGTTGCTGATCCATGACAGGACCTTCCCTCTTATCCATGACTGCTTACTTTACTTCAGAGTCTTATCAAAGGCTTTCTGAAAGTCCAAGTACACTACATCCACTGGATCATCCTTGTCCACATGTTTGTTGATACCCTCAAAAAATTCTATTAGATTGGTGATGCATGATCTCCCTCTACAAAAGCTACGTTGACTCTTCCCCAACAAATCATGTTCATCTATATGTCTGATAATTACAATCTTTACTATAGAGTCAACCAATTTGCCTTGTACTGAAGTTAGGCTTACCAGCTTATAATTGCCAGGATTGCCTCTGGAGCCTTTTAAATAAAAGCGGCATTTGGGCATTAGCTATCTTCCGTCATCTGGTACAGAAACAGGTTTAAATGGTGACTTATAACTGTTTAATTTATCAATATGTTCCAAAACCTCCTATACTGACACCTCAACCTCAGATCTGTCACCTAAAAAGAATGGTTCAGGTGGCAATCTCCTTCACATTCTCCGCAGAGAAGACCGATGCAAAGAATTAATTTAGTTTCTCTGCAATGGCCTTATCTTTTTTGAGTGCTCCTTTAGCACCTGAATCGTCCAGTGGCTACAATGATTGTTTGTCAGGCATCCTGCTTCAGATGTACTTAGCAAATTTTTTATTGTTAATTTTGAGTCTTTGACTAATTGTTCTTCCAATTCTTTTTTGGTCTGCCTAATTATACTTTTACTCTTGACCTGACAGATTTTATGCTCCTTTCTATATTCATCAGTAGGATTTAACTTCCAATTTTTAAAGGATGCTTTTTTTACTTTGTTGAATAGCCATAATGGCACTTTCTTGGTCCTCTCATTATGTTTTTTTAATTTGTAATATACATGTTATTTGAGTCTCTATTATGGTGTTCTAAAAAGGTTTCCATGCAGGTTTTTTCACTTTTGTGACCATACTTTTTAATTTCCATTTTACTAGCTTCCTCATTCTTGTGAAGTTCCTTTATCTGAAGTTAAATGCTACTCTGGTGGGCTTCTTTGGTGTTTCCCTCCTCCCCAACCCTCACAAGGATGGTACATTTTATTATTCAATATATTTATTAATATAAAATATTTTAATATATTTATTAATTATATTATGATCACTATTATCAAACCGGATCCTGTGCTCCACTTAGGACTAAATCAAGAATTGCGTCTCTCCTTGTGAGTTCCAGGACTAGCTGTTCTAAGAAACAGTCATTTATGGTTTCTAGGAATTGTATTGCCAAATCTCATCCTTAGGTGACATGTATCCAGTAAATATGGGGACAGTTGAAATCCCCCATTGTTTTCTATTTTTCTACCCTCTCTAATATCCCGGAGCATTTTACAATCACCATCACCATCCTAGTCAAGTGGTTGGTAGTATACCCCTACTGCTATATTCTTATTATTCAAGCATGGAATTTCTATCCATAAAGATTCTATGGTACAGTTTGATCTATATGCATCCGAAGAAGTGGGCTGTAGTCCATGAAAGCTTATGCTCTAATAAATTTGTTAGTCTCTAAGGTGCCACAAGTACTCCTGTTCTTCTTTTTTAATTTATTTAAGATTTTTAGTATATTTGACTCTATGCTTACTTTCATATATAGTGCTGCTCCCCAACTTGCATGACCTATTCTGTCATTCCTATATATTTTGTAGCCTGGTATTACCGTGTCTAATGGATTATCATCGTTCCACCAAGTTTCTGTCATGCCTATTATATCAATATCCTCATTTAATACCAGGCACTGAAGTTCACCCTAGTATTTAGACTTCTGGCATTTGTATACAAGCATTTATAAAACTACTCCCAAAGACAGAGTCATGCAGGCATTTGCAGAATCAGAGCAGTGCTCTGACTTGCAAGAAGGATGCTCCAGTGGATAGGGTACTAGCTGGAGACACGGGTTTAATTCCCTGATCTAGTACAGACTTGTATGAGGTTAGATATATCACTGACCCTTTCTTGCTTTAGTTCCCCATCTGTAAAGGGGGGATAATAGCATTTCCCTATCTCACGGGGTATTAAGAGAACAAATATATTACAATGATGGAGATACCTCAGTGATGAGGGCCATATAAATACCTAACCAATAAAAAATGTTACTAGGTTACTTTGGACCTGATCTAAAGCGCATTAAAGCCAGTGGAAAGACTGCCATTATTTTAAATGGGCTTTAGATCAGGCCCATAGTCAACATCTTTTTGTGTTACAAAAATGGTCATCATTTCAATTTAGATGATTTTCACCCTCCTATCAGCATATAGCAGAGTTCCCCCCCCCCTGCCCCCAGTTGTTTCTATTCTTAAAAGCTAAAAGCAGAGCTATAAAAATAAGGAGGTACATTTTATCCGGAAGTCTTTAATTTACTCTATAAACGTTTCATATTAGAAAGATTCAGACATTCATCCATTGATGCTGTAGGCCCACGATTTCTTACCCAGAATGTGCACCTAGGAAGAGGGATAACTAGAACTGTGTGAAAGAGTCTTAATGAAAACCCCAATCAGACAACACTCCTCTCTCCTTTGGGGCTTTGCTGCAAGCCTGAAACATAGTTTTGGTTTGCTACTGGGTCAATCTAGGCCAAGTTTCAGGCAAAATGCAGGGATTTGTTGTTTGGTTCAGATTTGTTTGGATGTGGAAGCAGACAAAGAATGAACACAATGAACCTCCAGGAAGTGAAACCAAAATAAAAATGGCTCACAAAACTGGCTGAGATGTGAACAACTTTAGCTATAATATGTTAGCCGTCTGGAGTTTAGTGTAACTGTTAGTAAAGGCCCCCCTCTATTATATGCCTGGTGGGCGTTTTTCGCTGTCTATCATTGCCTACCAAATATCATGTGGCATGGTATTTTGTGTCAAAAGTAACAACCAAAGGAAATAAAATTGTTTATGCCTTTCTTTGCTTCTTTATAAAGATTGATTTTCAGTTCCTTTTTAACTTTAGATTATTCAGATATTTTTCAAGTCTTCACTTCACAATTTTGTATGAAAGACCTCAGAGGAAAAAGTGGAAATCATAGAATCATAGAAGATTAGGATTGGAAGAGACCTCAGGAGGTCATCTAGCCCAACTGCCTGCTAGAAGCAGGAACAACACCAACTAAATCACCCCAGCCAGGGCTTTGTCAAGTCAGGCCTTAAAAACCTCTAAGCATGGAGATTCCACTACCTCCCTAGGTAACCTATTCCAGTGCTTCACCACCTCCTAGTGAAATAGTGTTTCCTAATATCCAACCTAGACCTCCCACACTGCAACTTGAGACCATTGCTACTTGTTCTGTCATCTGCCACCCCTGAGAACAGCCGAGCTCCATCCTCTTTGGAACCCTCCTTCAGGTAGTTGAAGGGTGCTATCAAATGCCCCCTCACTCTTCTCTTCTGCAGACTAAACAAGGCAAATTCCCTCAGCCTCTCCTCATAAGTCATGTGCCCCAGCCCCCTGATCATTTTCATTGCCCTCCGCTGGACTCTCTCCAATTTGTCTACATCCCTTCTGTAGTGGGGAGACCAAAACTGGACACAATACTCCAGATGTGGCCTCACCAGGAAATGTTTGAGATCCCTCTTCCGAAGTGTTTGTTAGACATTTGAGTGAAATTATTAGCAAAAAAACCAACACCACAAATCAAAAAGTTTTCATGAGTCTGATTAAAATAACCCCTTCTTTCTCAATTGCTCAGGTTTCAGTTTCTTATGATGACAGAATCCCACTAGATTTTCAGTCACCAACAGAGTCCTCTGGCAAAAACAATGTAGACAAGTCTTAATACTGCTATTATGAAAAACAAGCAAAATACTTTAACCTTTCAGCTCTTCCTTATGCATTGAAAAGGAGCATGAAATGATACCAGTTCAGCTCTCTCTCTCTCTCTCTCTCTCTTTTGCAGGTCACCTTTAAAGTAACGAACTGCAAAGCATACAAACAATGAGATAGCTAGGCATACAAAAGGTAGAGCTTTCTTTTGAGTAAAATAACCTGCAGATCTCCATCCCCTCCCTCCCCCTGCAGTTTCCACAAATTATCACGCCTGTGCATGTCTATGTATAATTTAATAGCCAGTATGATACAAATTGCATTATCTTTAGTTGCTTTTGTCTTCATCCCTCCCATCCTTAATCTTTGCTTGTTGCCACCATTTGTCTAATTTACATTGTAAACTCTTAAGAACAAGCCTTAAATTTCTAAAGGGCTAGTGATTTGGGGTGTCTCAGTGTGTGGCTGCTCAATGAGACATCTTTAAGGTATTTCATTTTCAGGAAGGGCTGGGCACCTACCCTCTGAAAGTTAGGCCCCTTTAGCATTTTTCTCAACTTGGAAACTCAAAATTTGTGGCACCAAAAACCATGAGTCATTGCTGAAAATTTAGCAGGTCTCTTTTTCTAGAGCATCATACATGCTCACTGTGTAGAGCTATATCTTTGTTAAGCAACAATTGTCTAATATGATGCAGATACTCAGACTGCTCTTGTTTTTTCTACCGAATCTGTCATCTTACATATCCCTGGGTGCATGCATGAAGCAAAAAGAGTGACGCATTGAGGAAAACAGGCTTGAAGATTCATGGGAAACAATTACTCAGGAACAGAGATTGTTGTTGTTTCTTTTCCAGATACATTCTGTGAAATTCAAGAGCTCACTGAACAATTCTCTTTGCCGTAAAGAGGACCTTTCACCCCCTAGAGAGCTTTGTCATTAAGGACCAAGTAATGCTGTCCTGCCTATGCATCCCCTCCAGGAGATGTAAGAAAAGCAGAAATCTTGAGCTATGATGAATCACCTTGGTTGTTTTCTTATGTGAGCCTAATATTCAACTCAGTGAAGCAGGATTTCTCCTGCCCCAGGCAAGGTGGCCTGTACTTTGTGCTTCAGATTAAGGAACTGTTGAAAATGCTGGAGAGTAGACTGAATAACAGAGAGAAAATACTGAAAACGTAATTACTGAAAGGTCAGATGAGCTCCTTTATTTTCAGACTATTTTTTTTAAATTCAGAGATTGAATTTTGTAAGGAAAAAAAATAAGAGGTAGGAAACCTACCTAACAATCAGGGACGTTGTTAGGATAAATACATTAAAGATTGTGTGATTCTCAGTTACTATGATAACCGGAAACATAGGTACCTAAAATAGATAGAGCTTTTAACCTTAACAGGCTTGTTTCAACCATGAATGAGTCTTAGACCTCAAGCCTGTAATGAACTCAATATGGGTGGACACCTGTGCATGTGTGGATGACCTTGATTGTAATGGGGCTTGATGCTGGGGTCCACCTATGTTAAACTCATTGCAGGATTGGGGACCAAGTCTGAAGATTTCCCACATTACTGCCAAATCTCTATTTAAAAACTTTATTCCATAGTCTAACATTCAGCTATAATTAGAAATATTTATTATGTGTTCATCCCACAATGTGAGATGGAGATGCAACGTGCCATAGCTCTGTATTTACACACAAAAACAGGCATAGTTCCTGCCCCAAAGAGGCAATCTAAATAAGACCAAAAAGACATACAGCGAGACAGATCAGAAGAAAAGGGAATAGGAAACATGTAAGGTATGAGGGTGATTGGCCATGTCCCATTAATACAAAGCTAATGACAACAACTTTTTCCCCCTAGAGTAGTTGATGCTACAGGAAAAAGAATGTTGGGTTAAAAATACATTCAAAGTTCTCTGCTGCCTTTTGCAGAAGATGAATGCAGTTTTAAACTGTGGCTTTATTGTTTGTTGGCAAAGTGACTGCCATGCAGGGACTGAAAACTGCAAGCATTGTCAGACATACTTTTGAAAAATTGAACCTTTTCCTGCTCAGGGGATTAGTTTAAACTTTTTTATAGCATTCGTTTTTGTGATTCTTTACTCCACTCTTTACTGCTGCTTCATCTTGTGTTTGCTTTATGAGGTTATTATTTTTTATACATAGCTCAAGTACAGTCTTTAATAGGCTCAGAGAGACAGGTATTTGAAAATCTAAGTGTAATAAAAAGACAAAACATTTATTAACAAGAAGAGATATGGTGGAAACCTTTTTGCTGCTTCAACACTCAGCTCAGTTCCCAATGAAGTTAATAGAAAGATTCCTGTCAACGTATATGGAGTTGGATTGGGTCCCCAGTTAAGGAAATACTGTCATTTATGGGGGAAGCTGTGATTTAATGGTCTAAGGATAGACTGAGAGTCAGAATACCTGGGTTCTATTCCTGTCTGTTCCATTATATGACTCAGGAACAGATTTTGTTCATTAATTTTTACTCAATCAGAAGTCCCATTGTAACTCATAGATTTTAAAGCCAAAAGGGACCATTGTGATCATCTAGTCTGACCTCCAACATAAAACAGGCTGTGGATATTCCCTTAATTAATTTCTGTTTCAAGTCCAATAGCGGTGGTTGAACTAGACCATATCTTTTAGAAAAACATCCAGTCTTGATTTCAGAATTGCCAGAGATGGAGAATCCACCATGACCCATGGTATGTCATTTTAATGGTTACATTACTTCACTATTAAAAATGTGTACCTTATTTCCAGTGTGAATTTATCTAGCTTCAACTTCTAGGCACTGGATATTGTTATACCTTTGTTGGCTAGATTACACAATCTTTATAATCAAAATTTTGATCCCCAGGTTTTATAGACAGAAGAAGTCACCCCTTAACTTTCTCTTTGTTTAAGCCAAATACTGTGGGAGACTCAAGGACCTCAGTGTAAGGCATGATTTCCAGTCCTTTCATCCAGTGGTTCCTGAACTTTTTTCCACCAAG
Organism: Chrysemys picta bellii; assembly: GCF_011386835.1. NCBI lineage: Eukaryota > Metazoa > Chordata > Testudines > Emydidae > Chrysemys > Chrysemys picta. Next base: position 275,985,210 of record NC_088791.1, on the reverse strand, counting down.
GACCCCTTTGGCATTTGACTAAATTTCCTGGAACACGGTCATTTTTTATACATAAGTTTTATGTTACTATTATTTATTCTATTAGTTTAGTTCATTATTTTAAAAAATATATTGTAATTAAAATAAAACTTGCAAAGGAACCAAAAGTAAACAGTTGGCAATTATTACAAGGCATCACCTCACTCTTATTTTCACTTTAACTAAAATTATGTTTGTGGTGTAATCCTGAATGAGCAAGTATCGGTGCTATCAGAACAGTGGCACTGGAATGCTTTTTATAGTGGGGGTGCTGATAACCAGCAAAACTATCCCCAAACTTTTTAACTCCTGCCCCACCTCCTCCAGCTGAGGCCAGGAGCAGGACCGTGTCTCCAGGAGGGGGAGACATAGTCAGGGATAAGGGGGCCGAGGCTGGGGTCATGGCTGGGAGCAGGCGCGGGTCAGTAGCAGAGCCCCATGTGCAGGGCCAGCAGCTGGGAATCCTGCGTGTGGGGCCCAGAGCGGGGCCAGCTGCTGGGACCTCGCGTACACAGTGGGCAGCCCGGACCCCGCATAAAACCTGGGGGTGCTGCAGCCCTTACTTCCCATGCCTATGTATCAGAATGCCCCTGCCAGCATGGGAATGTCCCTGTCAGCGTGATCATGGCGTGTGAGGTGCTACACTGTGCAAAGGATGCCATTTTGAGAACAAAATAGTGTCTTCTATGTGGCAAAAGTATCAGAACACTGTTCTGGTGTGTTACGGGTCCACTGTAGAATGCCTTCAAGGAACAGAACTCCGCATAACCCATGGTGGACCCCCAAGGGTCCAGGGACCCCACTTTGGTAACCACGGCTTAAATCTTGCATGTGGCTCTCCTTTAAACCTCTCTAATTTGTGAACATCCTTCTTGAATTGTGGACGCCAGAACTGAACGCAGTATGTCATCAGTGGTCACACCATTGCCAAATACAGAGGTAAAATAACCTCTCTATTCCTACTTGATATTCCCCTGTTTATATATCCAATGATTGCATTAACTCTTTCTCCTACACTGTCACACTAGGAGCTAATGTTCAGCTGGTTATCCACCTATGTCTTTTTTTTTTTTTTTGCTTCTCAAGATAGTCCCCCATTCTGTAAGGATGGCCAACATTCTTTTTTTCCTAGATGTATACATTTACACTTGGTTGTATTAAAATGCATATTCATAGAATCATACAAATTTAGGCTTGGAAGAAACTTTAAGAGGTCATCTAGTCCAATCCCTCCATGCTGAGGCAGGGCTACATAGACCATCTCTGACAAGTGTTTGTCTAACATGTTCTTTAAAATCTCCAGTGACAGGGTTTCCATAACTTCCTTTGGAAGCCAATTCCAGATCTTAACTACCCTTGTAGTTAGAAAGGTTCTTCTAATATCTAACCTAAATCTCCCTTGCTGCAGATTAGACCAGTTACTTTTTGCCCTATCTTGAGTGGACATGGAGAACAACCCATCGCAGTCTTCTTTACATCAGCCCTTAACATATTTGAAGACTTATCAGGTTCCCTCATAGGTTTCTTTTCTCAAAACTAAACATGCCAAGGTTTTTAACCTTTCCTCCAAGGTCAGCTTTTCTAAACCTTTCTATCATTTTTGTTGCTCTCCTCTGGACCCTCTCCCATTTGTCCACATCTTTCTTAAAGTGTGGTGCCCAACAGTGGGCATAGTATCCCAGCTGAAGCCTCACCAGTGCTGAAAAAAGTAGAACAATTACTCCCCGAGTCTTAGATACGACACTCCTGTTAATACACCCAGAATATTAGCCCTTTTCACAACTGTACCACATTGTTGACTCATATTCAATTGTGATCCACTATAGCTGCCAGATTCTTTTCAGTAGTACTACTGCCTACCCAGTTATTCTCCATTTTGTATTTGTGCATTTGATTTTGCCTCCTAAGTGTAGAACTTTGCACTTACCTTTATTGTATGTCATCTTTTTTATTTCAGACCAATTCTCCAAATTATCAAGTTACTTTGAATTCTAATCCTGTCCTCCAAAGTGCTTACAACCCCTCCCAGCTTGGTGTCACTGGCAAATTTTATAAGCATACTCTCCACTCCATTATCCAAGTCATTAATGAAAATATTGAAGTGTACTGGATCTAGGACAGACCCCTGAATGACCCTACTAGATATATCCTACCAGTTTGACAGCAAACCATTAATAAGTACTCACTGAGTACAGTTTTTTAATCAGTTGGCACCTACTTTATAGTAGTTTCATCTACACCACATTTCCCTGGTTTGCTTGTGAGAATGTCATGTGGCATCATGTCAAAAGATTTACTATAAAAAAAGGTCAAGCTAAAACACATCTAAAGTTTCCCCTTTATCCACTAGGCCAGTTATCCTATCAAAGACGGAAATTAGGTTTTGTGCTTGCACCAAATTTACCAAGCATTCTTGGTCACTGTATCAGTGACCTGTCCTATTCATTACTTAACACTCCCTCAATCTGTGTCTCCTCTGCAAACTTTATAAGTAATGATTCTGTTTTCTTCCAGGTCATTAATGAAAATGTTAAATAGTGTAGGGCAAAGAACTGATCCCTGGCGAGATGCCACTAATAACACATTTGCTCAGTGATGATTTCCCATTTTATAATTACATTTGGAGACCTATCAGTTAGCCAGTTTTTAATCCTTTTAATGTGTGTCATAGTGATTTTCTATCACTCCATTTTTTTAAAATCAAAATGACATGGTACCAAGTCAAATGCCTTATAGAAGTCTAAGCAAAATACACCAACACTATTTACCTTTATCAACCAACCTTGTAATCTCATAAAAAATCAAGTTAGTTTGACCAGATCTATGTTAATTAACTATATGAACTTTCTTTACTTCATTAATTGAGTCCCATAATGGTCATTCCATTATTTTGCCTTGGATCAATGTTGTGGTGATGGGCTTTTAATTAATTGTAATTAAACAGGTCATCCTGTTTACTGTTTGTTTGTTTTTTGTTTGTTTCACTGGGTGTTGTAAGGTGCTGCTAAACCAGAGCTAGGGGATTAGACTCAAACATTCAATCTTCTTATTCTTCATGTATCCCATTTGTAAAATGGGGATATTAATACTTACCTAGCTTTGTAAAGGGATTTGAGATCAATGAATAGAAAACATATAAGTGCAAAGTATTATTTCCCTGTATTATTATTGTTATGTTTAATGACAGCCATTTCAGTTTATGATAATTACAAAATAACAGTAAAAGAAAGATTAACATCTCAGACATATAGAACCTACATTTTTCAAACCTGTCTTACAGCGTGGACCACTAGTCGGGTTGGACATTATGGCAAGTTTCCAGGTCTTGAAGGCTTCAACTGATGGGGCTGTTCTTTGGAGCATTTTCTCCCTGGGGCAGGAAAAATTGAAGGATGAACAATTAGATGGCTGCACTGCTCTGAGCTGTGTGCCCTGATTAGTAGATTCTGTCTGACACAGAGGGATGTCAGTGCCTGCAGTGGTATCTGCTCCTGTCACTATCAGCATTCAGCAGGTGACATTATGGAGGATGGAACTCAGATGAGATGCCTAAGGAGTTAAAGGGAGCTGGTTGAGGCGGGAAATAGATATAACTGACAACACCAACAACAAAAAGGCTGAAGTGTGTAAGCAAGCAAAAGAGGGGTGGGGCTGTTGGAAGCGATGAAGTCAGTGTACCACAGCATGGCTACTGCAGCTGGATCAATTCTAAGATAAAAATAGCTGCTTGTATCCTCTGCACTTCTAGTACAGATATCTGAGCTAGAGAGCCAGACAATGTAAATCTTCCTTCTTTTTCAAAATCAGAAAGAAACAGATCCCCAAACCAATCAGAGCTAAACAGGATGTTCAAGAAAATAATCTCTCTCTTTCTCTCTGCTCCACACTCCAATAATCCAAATGATATTGTTACCACTATTGTGTTACTTATGGTGTGTTCAAGGTGGTGCCCACAATGTGTCAGGGACTTCCCACACATTCCCTGCCCTGAGTTACTCACAGCCTAAGGACATACAGAAATGCAGACAGAGGGTAAGGAAAGGGGGAAGAGCATATAGGCATTTTATATTTATGTAGCATCTTTTATCCAAGAAGTTTTACTGACATTAGTCTTAACTCCCATCCTGAAGGAGATTGGTAATTATTTTTTGTATCCATGTTTGGCTGGGTAAGGTCATGCCAGATTCTGATACCTTTATTGATGTTGAATAGTACTTTACACCAGGAGTAGTTCCAGGAAAGTAAATGAGAAGTACTTGTGGTGCAAGATGTAAGTGTACCACAATCTGGCCTGTAGTGACTTGACCAAGGTCACGCAGCAAGTCAGTAGCAGAGGTAGGTAATAACAATATTTCAGATGTACTGTAAAACAGTAATTGTTACCCAAAGATGTCAAAACATTCCACAAATGTTCAGCTTCAAAACTCTACTAGGAGTGCAGGAAGTGTCATCTCCATTTTACAGAAGAGTGAGCTGAGGCACAAGTCTCCTCCACAGCAGAGCCTTCAGGACCTTCATTGTCCAATGGAGCTCTGTGGTTGAAGAGGAAACATGAAATTCTGAGGGCAGAGCCCTTCAGCAATGATCATGTATCTGGGCCCTGCTCCTGTGTAGACAGAGTCCAAAACCTCGTCCCCCAATGATATATATATATATATATATATATATATATATATATATATATATATATATATATATATATATGGGAGCCAGAGCACAGGGGTGGCTCCAAAATAGTGAAAAGAACAGGAGTACTTGTGGCACCTTAGAGACTAACAAATTTATTAGAGCATAAGCTTTCGTGGACTACAGCCCACTTCTTCGGTTCTTTTTGCGGATACAGACTAACACGGCTGCTACTCCGAATCCAAAATAGTGTTGTCACTGTCAGACAGAGAGGAAGAATGCAGGGTGGCCAAAACCCTCCCATATCCCAGGGCAATGACATGACTGGGGGAGATGGGGCAGGGATGCTATCATCTCTCAGAACTCTCTTAAGTTCTCCATCTACCCACAAGAGACAATTCTGTCCATTTTCATCCCAGATCCTTTCTCTGTCCTCTGCAGCAGTGGAGGTTACTACAGCAACAGGGCTGCAGTGGCCTTTTCAAGAAGGAAGGAAGGCGAGGATGCCAGAGGAATGGCTACATGCCCGGGGAGCTGATTGCACAGAGTTCCCTGCTCCTGACACCATCCCTTGAGCTGCTGCAAAACCACTTTGCTCTGTGTCCCTTTCCACACCATCCTTAGGACTAGTCAGACTGTCCTTATAGAAAAGTCCCTATAAAATCTAAGAGGAATTAAGCTAATAGGGTTCTATAAAAATGAAATAGCATTGTACAGGACTGTCTCTTAAAACCCTACAAAATGTAATAAAGAAAGAAGTCTTTCCTATAGGATTTTTCTCAAACCATCCCATAGAATTGTATAGGAGGGACTGGCTTTTTTTTTTAACAATAAACTCTATAGGTTAGTTAAAGAACCGTAGAAAGATTATCATTTTTAGTAATTTCTAAAAAACTCTTTCATAAGACTGCCTCATATGTGGGAGTAATAACTAGTGGAGCCTTAATTTCCACTGACAGATTTGGCCCTAAATGACAAATCCAAGATCACACAACAAGTAAGTGACACAGTTGGGAATAATACCCACATCTCTGGATCCCAGTCCCAGGCTTCAAACAAGAAACCCAAACTTGCTTCCTGCCACTAGGAAAATGGAGGGAAATTTGGTAAAGGAGACATGAGAAGGTAAAAAATGAAATTGATTTTCAACCTCTCTGTATTATTTTAATGGGGTTTCAAAGAAAAGCTTCATCTCTACCATTATAGTTCAATCAGAAGGCAAAGTCCTCACTAAGGTCAGATTCTGACAGACCTGTATATATATATAGCTGGGATATATGTGTGTAGTGGTGGGAGAGGGGTGAGAGAGGAGGGAGGGATTGGGACAGAAAAGGGGAAGTTCACAAGGGCCTTTCTCCAACCTTCCATACCCCTGTACAAATGTAGCCAGACTTCAAGAACTTGTCAGAAATGTAGTCACAGCCACATTGTGATGTATGTGCCCAGCCACAATGTGGCTTTTGAGTTATGGTGTCAAAAAGACACAATGTTTATGGAATGCATGTTGTCACAATGAAAATGCTATACTCCCTAAGACTCAAGAATGTGGTGTGCTATGTATTTATTATTGGTAAGAGGCAGAACTGCAGTCCATAAAAAATGTCCATTAGGGGATGGAGAAAGAAAATGAAATCCTCTCTGTGTTAATTTGTAAGGAACTAGAACAAAAGAATGGCCATACTGGGTCACACCAATGGTCCATCTAACCCAGTATCCTGTCTTCCGACAGTGGTCAAACAGTAAGTGACTTGCCCAAGATCACACAGGCAATCTGTGGCAGAGCTAGACACTGACTGCTGATCTCCTGTATCTTAACAGAGTACCTTAAACACTGGGCCAGCCCTGCCTTTCTACATTGTGGATGAAGCAGGACTATGATTAGCATGGTTAAAAACCTGGACTGATCAGTTAATCAGGAGTTGTGTAGTTTAATACTTGTGTAAGACAAAGGGACAAATGCTGAGCAAGTAATGCTGTGGCTATAAAAATACCTGCCTGACCTGAGAACTTCCAACACTCTCACATTCGCAGCAGGCCCAGATTTTCCCATCCCAATTCATCTCATTGCTAGTCAATGAATCTGCATTATACAATACAGACTGCACCATAGACTGCAAACATCCAAATCCTTTGTTAACAATACTTAGCATTTATAAAGTGCTTTATGTCTGTGGAGCGCTGTACAAACATAAACTAATTGATCAGCTAACAGTTGGCGATTTAGTTCATCCCTAAAGAGGGGGTGAAAATGATGTGCATATGGAATAAGAATACAGTATTTCACAAAGGACACTTCACTCCTGTATTCTATATTGTAAGTCACTCTACACACTATTTATTCACAGCAATAATGGTAAAAGCAACTACATGAGTATATAACTGTTCAGAAAAGCCATGGCCATTTAGGAATTTAGGGTTGTCATTATGCTACACCAGGGGTCGGCAACCTCTGGCATGCGGCTCGCCAGGGTAAGCACTCTGGCTGGCTGGGCCAGTTTGTTTACCTGCCATGTCCGCAGGTTCGGCCGATCGCTGCTCCCACTGGCCACGGTTCACTGTCCCAGGCCAATGGGGGCTGCAGGAAGCAGCGCAGGCTAGGGATGTGCTGGCCATGGCTTCCCACCGCCCCCATTGGCCTGGAGCGGCGAACCGCGGTCAGTGGGAGCTGCGATAGGCCAAACCTGATGATGCGGCAGGTAAACAAACTGGCCCGGGCCGTCAGGGTGCTTACCCCGGAGAGCCACGTGCCAGAGGTTGCCAACCCCTGTGCTACACTCTATTCTAATTGTAGCATCATGGTGGCTGGAGATAGAGTTTAGATCCTCCTGCTTGAAATGCACAGGTCCCCACTACTTAAGCTATATAAAAATCTTCAAACTCTTAGCAGTTTAAGGCAGAGGTTCTCAAACTGGTCTGAGGACCAGTTGCAAGTGGCCCCCGGACAGCTGGCTGGTGACATCATATACTGTGTGCAGTGTTATCCATTCAAATGCATTAAAATAAATGGGAGGAAGGATAGTTCTCATGACAGTAAAGGGAGAAGTGGTGTTCTACAATACAGAACTAACCTCCCACTTATTTAGCACTTGACATGGAAGCACTGTCCAAAGTCCAGACTTTAACAAGTAAAGGCTAATTGCTGGAATTGTCGTTACAAAAGTCTGGTTCTCTCCATATAAAATGGAGTTGTCAAATAACAATGAAAAGTTATGTGCCTGATCCAAAGTCCTGTAAAGTCACTGGCTGTCCTTCCACTGATCTCAGTGGGTTTTAAATCAGACTCCAAATATTGATACAAGTGGAAGCAATGACATGACTGTCGTATTTTCAGGGGTCTGTGACAGGACACTTGATAGATCCAGGAAGTTCTAACCATCAGAGACTGCAGATGGGAAATAAGTGGCAGATCCTGCAGCCTTTACTAATATAAACAGTACCATTGACAGGGAGGGTTCTTTTTAAATTACCTTTTAAATTAACCCTTTACGACACACTCACCACAGTGATATCTGGGCGACTGAACATCAAACAGGTATGTGTTAACATCAGACTAGGCCCATTAAATTGGATGCCCCACTGAGGGAGGCAGCATGTTGAATAGTACATTACGCCACAAGAAGATGCACTGACGTCAATGGGGCTACTCATGGAGTAAGGCAATATTCACCATGAGTAAAGGTATCAGAATCTGGCCCTCACTAAATGGAGATACAACACTAAGAGATATTTCTAATAAGTCTTTTTAAATTTCTTTTTAAAAATGTGTATTATATATTCTAGAAATGGGCCCAAACCAAACCCCCAGATTCACTCCATCTGAACTCTGGGAAAGGCCCAGGTGTATGGAGAAGACTGGGAAGGGTTAAAGCATTCTGGGGCCCTAAGCATAACTCACATGGGGGGACTCTAAGTATACCAAAGCTCCCCCACCCCCCAATCTTTGAGGGCAGTTAGGAGACACACTCATAAGAGCTGTCTGCTGTGCTGATGGTGGGGTCTGCCACTGTTCCTCTTTGGAAAGAGTAAGCCTCTCCCTCCCCTACACCACTTCTGTTTGTCTTCATGTGAGATGAGGTCTGTCCCAGGGAAGGAGACTCAGCCTCTACCCACCCGAGCAGAGGACTGAGGGGAGACACGTGCTGCATAGCTAGTGGTAGTGGGCCCCACCCCTCAGACACAATCTTCAACTGGGGCGTATTGTATTATTTTAGATGGAATAAATTGACCAAAGGTGTTAACATAAGCCAGTCACTGTCCAACCTTAAATAATGTTAAATAAGAGTCGGGGTTTGGTATACAGAGACCTGAGTCTGCTTAGTACCATAGCAAACACACCATTAAAAATCCTTTTAATATTGTAAAGACACAGAGAAGGAATGTAAAGTATTAAGTAAGGCATTCACAGCATTTTTGTCCCCTTTCTCTTTAGCTAGAGAGAGTTTTAGAAGGAAACCCCCCTTGTTTGACAGTCTCTTAGCTGATAAAGTATATTTTGGGTTGCATTAACAGAGGCACAGCATGCAAGTCACGGGAGGTGATAGTACTACTCTACTAGGTGCTGGTTGGGCCTCAGCTGGAGTACTGTGTCCAGTTTTAGTCACCAATGTATAGAAAGGATGTAGAGAAACTGGAAAGGATCCAGAGATGAACGACAAAGATGATCAAGGGGGTGGAATGCAAGCCATGAGCAAAGGCTGAAGGAACTGAGTATGTTTAGTTTGGAAAAGAGGAGATTATCGGTCTTCAATTCCTTGAAAGGATGCCATAAGAAAGATGGAAAAAAATTGTTCTCTCTTGCCACAGAGAGCAGGACAAGAGGCAATGGGTTCAAACTACAGCATAGCAGATTTAGAAAAACTTCCTAACTGTAAAAACAGTAGGAAAATGGTACAAACTGCCTAGGGAAGTCATGGACTCTCTCCTTCACTGGAGCCTGTCAAAAAGAGGCTGGATAGCCATCTGTCTTGGATGGTTTACATACAACAAATCCTGTATCCTGGCAGGGGGTTAGACTAGGTAATCCTTAAGGTCCCTTCTAACCCTATGGTTCTATGATTCTATGTATCAAAGATGGTAACAACTGTCCTTTTGGGTAAAAGAGAAGTTAGTTGAGTTGAACTGGAGCTGCTGCTGTTAAAGTCTGATTCCATTTCATCTCAGATGGTGTTTGGTATTCGGCTAGAGCTAGTAGAGGTGGTGATGGCAACTGGGTCCCTCGGTCTGGTCAGGAAGTCTCTCACAATTAGAATAACAAAAGTCCAGGGTCCCAGGAGATGGCAGGAGTGGCAGCCATGATGGTGAAGTTTGCTTCTGCTGCCTCCATTTGTTCTCTTATTTTCCCCTTTAAGTTTCTTTCTTTAAGGACTCAAAAGAAAGTGATAAGGGAAAGTGCCCACCCCCTTATTATTTTGTCCACCAGTTAGGCCTAATGTCTGACCCACCAATTTTTGTTCATTAATTTCTGGTTCCACATCTTCTGTTTTTACAGAGTCCAAGTTTTCACATGGTCCTTGAACCACATCAGTAGACTTTTTGTTTACACTAATTCAGTCTGTCTCCTTTTTGTACCTTTTCCCATCAACATTTATTATAGGTTATTGTGACACCTTATGAACTTTCGCATGCTTTTTATAGTTGAGCTTACAATTAGAATAAATTTGTAGGCCCAATTATCACAGTAGGTTGGGGCACTTCAGAGCAGCAATTTTCAGAGTTAAGATGAATGTGGCAGTTCACAATTCCCAGAACTATTATTTCAGGCTCTCTGCAGACTCAGGCAGGCATTGATCACTCTCAGGTCACATTTTCAAGCTTTTCTTCAAAGCCATGAGGAGTAGAAATATATATATTTAAATTAAATATTCTGATGTATTCACACAACCCCAGAAGCTGGGGCCTTGGGCCTATAGTGCCCATGTCTTAATCAAGCCCTGGAAAAGACAGGATTTTAGCCCCAGCTCCACATGTCAATCTGTAGTTTATATAATAACTTATTTGTTGTCTACAGCATATCCTTTTATTACACCATCTTGTTCATTTTGATCACCTTGCTGATATTAGGAAGATGTCAGTATATTAAAAAAAATAAAACGAAGAGAGATGCTGAGTACAGCCATTATAGAAGATTACATACACTTGTTGAGATTATTATTGTCAACATTTGCTTCTTCTACATGGACTGGTTCTGCCATGTTAGTAAAGGGACGCAGGATGTAACCTATGGAAATATATGCTCCAAATGAGATCCCTGCATTCCTCATACTTATACAGTGGAGGAAGAGATCCCAGCCTAGTCTCAACTGACTATTCACAGTTGATCTCCAGGGGAAAGCATCACTATTTTAGCTGTGTACACTATTTCTCTGCATTCACTTGGCTAATTTATTGTTTTTCAGACCAACAAGATGAAGTTTATTAGCCAAGAAGGAATGGGGACTTCTCTGTGATAAGCCACAAGGTTTTAATTTAAACATTTAAATAAAAGATTTGACAAGGTAAGGAAATTGTTTCTGTGCTTGTTTCATTTAAATTAAGATGGTTAAAAACAGCATCTTTCTTTGGCATAGTAAAGTTTCAAAGCTGGACTAAGGCAATGTTCAGTTGTAAACTTTTGAAAGAACCATAACATTTAGTTCAGAGTTACAAACATTTCAGAGTTATGAACAACCTCCATGTCTGAGGTGTTTGTAACTCTGAGGTTCTACTGTATAACCTTACACACTTGTAATTTTGTGTGCCACTACTCTGTGCATAGAATCATAGAACTACGTCTGGAAATGACCTTCAGAGGTCATCTAATCTATCCCCAGTGCTGACGCAAGACCAAGTATACCTAGACCAAGTATGCCAAAAAGAGTCTATGGAAGTCGTTTACAGGAAAAGTACAAAGCAGCAATGCCTGTGATTCAGAGAGCTTCCCAATGCCAGAGGGCAAGGGGATCCCCACTCTGTAACCATGAGTCTTAGTTGGCCTGACCAACTCAGTGTACCCCAACTCACTATTGTCATAATCCATTTCTAAAAGGAGTTGTGTAATGTACCACATGTAAATTGGTAACACACTGGTCATGAATATTATTGCATGGTGTACGTACAGGTGATATATGAAAAGTTATAAATGTGCTAGAAATATGTTCTTAAAATGTATTTTGTCATATTTTGTCTAAGGCGGGGTGGAATATGGTTGTGCCTGCTTGAATGTGTCTCAAATTAAAATTGAGACAAGAGACAATGGAAGTATATTTACATAAAAGATAGACGAAACCATCAAACTAGTGAGTGGGAGAGACAGCCACATGGCATCAGATTCCTCAAGGATACAGCAAGATGAGCAACCAGGGGTCAGGTTCCTGACTTTGAAAACTAAGATAAAACTTTACAGATAAAAGCAGAGAGAAAAAGCCATTCGGCATCCTTCACCTGAAGAGACAAAGAAATTAAGGGACCTGAGATCTGTGTTGGATCCTGGCTAAGAACTGGCCAACCATCCTGGAAGAACAACTGTGGTGAGAAAACTAGTTTGAACAAAAGGTTTCAGTTTGCTAACTTGGGTTTTAGTCTTAGAAGTGTATTTTACTTTTGTTTGTTTGTACCATTTCTATCCCAATACCTTTTACTTGGTATCACTTAAATTTCTGTTCTTTGTTAATAAAAACATAATCTTGTTTTATTACACAGTGCCGTGTTTCAAACCAAAGAGTAAAATCCTCAGCAAACCAACAAGCTGGTGCTGTCTCTTAAAGGAGCAGCACACTTGATAAGGTTTTGAGAGTGCGACAGTGACCAGGTTGAGCACTGCAGAGGAGACTGTTTTGGGGAGAATCAGGGCTGGAAGGGCCGTTGATGTGACCTGGTGGAAGCCAGGGTAAGGTTATTGTGCTGGAAGTAGGCTGCTGGTGTCGGGGCTCTGAGCCAAAGCTGCACAACACAGAAGCACCCAGGATTACAGGCAGGGGCAGTGCTACCATTAAGGCAAACTAGGCGGTTGCCTAGGGCTCCAAGATTTGGGGGCGCCAAAAAGTGGTGCCCCGAATTTTTTTTTTACAGTGTTCCTGGGCTGGGCTGCCAGCGGCGTGCTGACACCTGCAGCTCAGACTCCCTCTCCCAGTGCAGTGGCCTCTCCACTTCTCCCACCTCCCAGGCTTGTGGCGCCAATCAGCTGTTTGGTGCCGCAAGCCTGGGAGGGGAGGAGAATTAGAGCGGGGGCGGCGTGCTCGGGGAGGAGGCGGAGCAGAGGTGAGCTGGGGTGGGGAGCTGCTGCATGGCTCCCCTGGCCAGGGGGGTGGGGAGCTATCATGGGGGGGGTGCCTTAAGGCGGGGGGGAGCTGCTGCAGGGCTCCCCACCCCAGCTCACCTCTGCTATGTCCCCTCCCCGAGCACGCCGTCGCTGCTCCACTTCTCCTGCCTCCCAGGCTTGCGACGCCAATCAGCTGTTTGGCGCCGCAAGCCTGAGAGGGGAGGAGAATTAGAGCGGGGGCGGCGTGCTCGGGGAGGAGGCGGAGCAGAGGTGAGCTGGGGTGGGGAGCTACCACATGGCTCCCCGGGGGGGAGGGTTAGCTGCCGCGGGGAGGGAGGGGGCACCTCAGGGCAAAGGGGGGGGCGGGGAGCTGCCACAGGGGAGGCTGGGGGGGCGCAAGGTGGAAGTTTCGCCTAGGGCGCAAAACTTCCTTGCACTGGCCCTGATTACAGAACAGGCAGTGCCACAACCCCTTACAGTCTCCCAGGTATCACAGTACCTAAACCACAGAGACTGTGTAAAACACAGTGTAATAGTGACTATTTCCTGGTTTATGTAGGGCTCCTAAGCCTGCAATGTAGCTGACTGCCATATTCCTTGAATTGCGCCAAAGGGAGGCTGGGTAACATGCATGAGTGCAAAGTACAAAGAACATTCATTTTAGCCCCTTTTTTCCTAGCAAAGCCCCCAGGAGCCTTTTCTCTGCCTCCTGAATTTCTCAAGTTCCTGCAGAGGTTTTGCCTCAGCTCCTTTGCACCTTTTCAAGATCTACAGGAGCTGAAGCAAGGGCTCTTGTGGATTATTCCACTCGATGTGCAAAAGGGCCAAACCACGCAGACTTTGCAATGGGAGGGCTTTCTGTATTTCCTCCACTCCATCACTAGGCATAAGAATATGCAAATGTGTGATGTAAAAGCCTCCTTAACTTTTGCACATCCTGACTCTTCAGTGCTTAACTGTGCAACCTTAATTGTTGTCTCCGTGAAATATAGTCAGCTTCTAAAATATATTAATAAATACATTCTCAATTTGGGTGAGATAGAAATGCTTGGTTTTGCCCTGCAGTCCTTTTGGTTCCATCCAGGCTGCTCATGCATTCACATTCTGATTACATCTGTCTGTGTCACACTCCTGATATTTTAGACATTTGTGCTCTCTAGCCCAAGCTGTACATATTACCGTAAAAACTGACATGGCATAGATTAGTGTGTTAGACTACCAGAAATTGAATTACTTCTTCACCGCATTGACTGTAGAACTGTTGTAAAATTTTAATCATTTCAGTTTGTTTTCTCACACAGCATGTATCTGTACTTTAGAGCCAGATTCCACCCACACATGCCCCAGGGTTGGCCCACCTCTTCCCTGGTACCCCTACACAGTAATTAAGCATAGGTGTAGTCCTTGAATTCCCTGATGTGGATACACCCTATAGTACAAGACACAAAGGGACAAGGAGAGGTAATGAAGGGGACGTGGCTGTGCTATGCCTTCCACTGGCCTCCAGCTGCACCCCCTGAAGCAGTATAGCAGTGGCTGCTTTCTTTGTGCATACTGGGAACCTCCCTGAGGTAGAATTCCTCCCAGAAGTTCAACACCAACTTATCCTGGTCCTGCTGCTCTATGCAGGCTGCTAGAATAATCAGAGGGCTGCTTTCACTTATGCGAGGCTACAATAGCTATGAGTGGTAGTAGGGGGGAGGGATAGCTCAGTGGTTTGAGCATTGGCCTGCTAAACCCAGGGTTGCGAATTCAATCCTTGAGGGGGCCACTTAGGGATCTGGGGCAAAATCAGTACTTGGTAGGGGGAGGGATAGCTCAGTGATTTGAGCATTGACCTCCTAAACCCAGGGTTGTGAGTTCAGTGCTTGAGGGGGCCACTTAGGGATCTGGGGCAAAATCAGTACTTGGTCCTGCTAGTGAAGGCAGAGGGCTGGACTTGATGACCTTTCAAGGTCCCTTCCAGTTCTAGGAGATAGGATATCTCCATTTATTTATTTAGATGATCAGTACAGTGTTGGGCTGTCCCAGCCATGTGTGATGGCCTTTGGGGTGAGACATGGGCAATCCAGTGAATGAGAGGTTGCTTCATTGATGCCCTATAACCTGGGGTGCCATACAATGCTTTGGTGCTGCAGCTCCCAACCTGAGATGCTCACAGCCAGCCTACAAGCATGCAAGTCACACCCTGAGTGTCTGTGTACTATACAGCCCTGCAGCCTGTCTACAGCCTCATGTCAGCTTCCACTAGCCTTGGTTACAAACAGCAAGGTGACCCCAACACACTCCCAGTCCCAAATTTTTCCAAAACCATGTGCTCTGTAATGTCCAGTCCTCTCCTGGACAGCACAGAGAAATAAGGCCCATTTGTACCTCTAAAGACACAAAAGCATATCACAGCTTATTAACTTAACTGGAGTCGTTTCACCCTTCCATTTAAACACAACACTGAGTTGGTTTACAGTAAAAATAAAACAAATGTATTAACAATAGGTCATAGTTTAAGTGATGCTAAGTAAAAGGAATAAAGTTAAAAAGGGTTACAAGCAAATAAAAGTGAAAACACGCATCTAAAAGTCTAAAACAATCGAGCAAGGCATAAGCTTTGTTCAAGGTCTTTTTTCTCACCTATATTCATTTCCCAGAGACTTCAACCTGCCCTTGGTTGAAGGAAACATCTTTCTCAACTGTCAAGAGCTCTGTTTTCTTGTGTCTGTCTAGTGATGGATGCCAAAGATGGCCGCTGTCCTTGCTTATATCTCCCAGAGTTCAATGACTTTGTTTCAAGAGGAAGGATGTCCTCATGCTGTTCTTTCCTTCCTGTGGGCTTTCCATCCCCCGTATGTAAATGGGGCTTCCAATGTTTTGATTCTACCATGCTTAATTTACATAGGAGACAGGTAAATAGCTGCCTTCTCTCCTGTTTGGGAGAGAACCTGTTTGCCCACAGACTTTAAAACATAATATCATTTTGTATCCACATTTCTTCATATACTGTTAATACAGCCATTTCACAATTATATTAAACACCAGTGTGTCGTATGCTTTCAGAAAAGACTGCACTATACACTTTTATAATACAGGAATGTTGTGTAAAACCAGTTGATTCAATTGCTTATCACTTGAGATTCAGACCCCCAGTCTTTATAAATTAGTACACCTTTGAAATGGATTCTTCTGAGGGTAAACCCTCAAAGTAAAGTTTATTCAAGCTCTGAGGAAGGTGACATAGAGTCTGATGGTGAAGGAAGCTCCATGATCTTTCTTCCCCCACTTCTGTTTGCTGAAATGCAAACTGTTCTGTTTCCTACCATCTCCTCCCCATGGTGTCTTGAGGTCCTGTTTACTGCTTATATGTAAATTGAGGTAAACACACATTCCTGTGTTTAGGAGAGACCTGTTCAACAACTGCCCCGACACATAGTCATAATTCCAGCATATATTCATAACTCTAAACATATTGTGTACATACATCATGCATGAATATTAATGATCAGTGATTTATTAGTTTTCATATGATACCTCACAAGCCATATTTTGTACAAAGATTACTACAACCGTGTGTAGAGATGCCTAGTGTCACTTTTCTTCTATTAGCAGCAGAGAGGATGTGTGGTTTAAGAGTCCCTACACATTATCTCTATGCCATTGGAGGGGGGAGGGGTGCGTGGGGGGGGGGAGGGGGGGAATCAGCCTTCCACTGGCCTGTTACTTCCTGGGCCAGTTAAGCCAAAGACAAATTATGCCAGTGAAGCAGTAGAAAGAGGGCACATCTTCCTCCAAATTTCAACATTCAATGCTTCTTCTATTTTGGCTCTAGTCCTTTTCATAAAGGACTTATTCAGTAAAACACTTAATCCTGTGATTAACTTTAAGCATGTGCTCGAATCCATGGACTTCAGCAGGACTTAAGTGCTTTGCTAATGTGGACCTAAAAACCCTTCACAGGAACTCATTTTTACAATAGCTTTACCTGTTTATAATACTGGAAATATTTCTACTCTGTTCATATTTAAATAAAACTGAACAGATTGTTTTTGCTCAAACTTTTTTTAAAAATTGCCTTGAGAGAAACAAAGCCTAGAAAATTCATTCGAAACTTTCCTCTTTTTGAAAGTTATAAGCACCTGAAAACAGATTGTTAATATAGTCTAAGCATTTCCATTCTAGCTACTTATGCAATTATATACTTTGCAAAATCTTTGAGACCCTTTGGTAATAAAAGGCTCTATGTCATTGTTTAGTGAAAATCCTACATGAGAAAGTAGTATAAGAAACTCCAAAAGTAACTTTGACCCCCTATGTGAAAATATTCCTTTAAAAGAAAGCACTTGAATGAGCTGGTAATTTGAATGACAATATTGTTTCCTTAAGTAATAGAATAACCCTTCAAGGTAACTGCAGCATGCTTTGGTTGGTCTTAGAAAGTATATGGCCAATAGGCTGTATGCATTTAATCCATCAAGCAGTTCATTAATGACCCAAAACCACACTGCCTAGAGTGTCTCCTTATTACTATTATGCAATGTATATATAAAAATAAAGAAAACCAGGTTAATCCACCCAAACTGACTGGGTTTAGGTAGAAATATGTTGTCACTGACTGCCAGTCACAGAGTGTGTCCAAAACTTAAGCCATTTCATAGTACTATTTATAACATACACCTAGGGGACCACTAATAAAGGAAAAACAGTGCTTTGTAATCTTCTACCTTTTCTTTTTTGCCAGAAGGCCCTGATTAACTTTTATAGCTTTCCTCTATAGAACCCTGCATAGCTGAAGTGCCTCTGTTTCACTTGTTACATCCACATGCTACATCTTGTCTAAATTTAGATGGGAAATTCTTCAGGGCAAGGCTTGGGTCTTTCTCTATATTGACACAGTGCCCAGGACACTAGGTCTCCAATTGTGGGTTCTACCACAATACAAATACACCGCTACCTCGATATAATGCAACCCGATATAACACGAATTCGGATATAACGCGGTAAAGCAGTGCTCCGGGGGGGCGGGGCTGTGCACTCCGGTGGATCAAAGCAAGTTCAATATAACGCGGTTTCACCTATAACCAGGTAAGATTTTTTGGCTCCCGAGGACAGCGTTATATCAAGGTAGAGGTGTAATTAATATTTATGGTGTCATTTCCAGACAAAACAATCCAGTCATTGGGGAAGGATGCCACAGTGTGGTAACTCAATGTACCTAAAGAAACAGCAAATATATTAGGGTACTGGCTGGTATTTACAGGTGACCAGCATTTTTAATTCTGATCCATGCAGATTCCATACTCCTGTATAATAATATATAATGGAAATCATTTGAAAAATGTTTCCTGTTTGAAGCAATTTACTCCAACTTACTGCAATCTAAGGAATGCAGTCCCCTTTACAATGCCCTTAGTTACAGGAAATTGTTGCAAATAAATACGCCTTTTATAATGTGCTATTGTATTGCAGTACCAGGAACCTTTTAAGTTAATGTTACAATCTTGATAGATTTGCCACGCTTCAGCCTGCTGTTAGTGACTGTAGAAATAAAGCAGCCACTCTTGGCTGGTGGTCTGGGAGAGGGTTTATTTGCAGGGTCTCATGTGATGTGGGCAGCACTGTATTCAGCTGTGGCTTGGCGCTAGCAGTGACCTTGGGTTCAGAGACACCTGATTTTTTTTTCTGGAAATAACTAACTTCTCTGCTTTTCAGCTTGCTAGATCACTAACAATTTGAACTGACTGCGTTTGGATCAAAGCATTTTCTTTCCATGGACAAGACAAAAATATGGCAAGTATGACACTTTGAAAAGATACACAGGACAACTACAGTTATCAGAACAATTGCTTGTCGTCATGTCTTGCTGGCCAACACAACTGCTTGCTAACAGACTAATTGGGTTGTAAGCTCTTTGGGAAAGGACCGTGGCTTCCTACAGATTGGGTATAAACATGAAAAATAAAAAGGCAACATCTTGTTGTACAAAGTCTCTCATCCACACTGCTTTTTACATTTTGACAGCACAGCTGTATAGACTGCTGCAACCAAAGCCCAGCTGATGACTCAAATTCTGAAAACCTACCTAATAGCAATATTTCACCTTTACATAATGTGATATAAAAATAATGGATACAGTGAGTTAAAGCAAGTATATCACTCATTTCAAGGGCTAGGCTGATGTCATGAACCTTTAGATTATCCTTCAAATAATGAATGGCAGCTGAGCCTTTTATATTACCTCATATTCATCCTGGATAGTCACTTCATATGTATCTACGGGAGAACCTCACTAATTAGTCCTAATGACTGAGAAATCCTTTGTAAATAATTGAATGTTGTGAATTGGTAAGTGACCAAACACAATGAACCAGCAACATCTGAGTTTATTTATTTAGAAAATGGTAGTGTACATGATTAGTCATAATTCATAGTGTATTAGAGAAGGTTTGGTAAAAATAATAGGGTCAGATTCTCACTTACACTACAGCCATTTTAGGCCACTCTGGCAGGGTAAAAGAGGTCATAAAATGGGCATAAATTAGTTTTACACCCACTCTGAGGCCCTTTTACCCAGCCAGAATAGTGTAAAGAGGCAGGAGTGGTATGAGAATCAGGCCACAATGAAGACATAATATGAAATATATCTATCAAATCTTCACTGAGAAATAGGGAGAGTGCTGCAGTTTGGTGGGAATTATAAAGTGCTGTTCCACTGCAGTTTTATTTCCATAATGCAGAGGTTGTTGTTATTACTAAGTGTTGTTTGCGTTGTGGTACTACCATGGGGCCTTGTTGGTTATGTCTACACAGTCGCTATGAGTAAATCTTACAGCCCAGGTCAACAGACTTCTACTAGTGGGGCTTGGAGCTCTGAAGCTCACCCCAACATCCCTAAGATTCAGACCCTGAACTCCACCCTGAGCCCGATAGTCCACACTGCTATTTTGTGTGAGCTAGCGTGATCTCCACTACTACAAGTCTGTTGACCTGGGCTGTGAGACCCACTCCCAGCAGCTGTGCAGAAATACCCAGCGATGTCACAGGATACCCACTGTGCTCGGCACTCTACAAACATGGTAAGTAACGGTCCCTAGTCTAAAATACCTACTAACGGAGAATATATAACAGTGGGAAAAAATAAAACACAAACAAACAAGTGGGTGAAGTGAGGGAGAGAAGACTGGGTAACAATAATAGCAGGACATTTTAGCATAGACTAGGTATGTGTACACAATTTGTAGCCAAAAATTCATTACTTAAAATGTTGGTTGAACTTTTAGCAATAGCATGCCATAGATTTCCTTACCATCTGAGGACATTTAAATACCAAAATATCATTTCAAAAGTACAGGGAGTAAACTGCTTCTACTATTGTAGACCCCCTAATTCAATGTGCTTTCATGAAATCCAGGGGACAGCTCACATACTTAAAGTTATCCATGAGCTTATGCACCTTCCTGAACAAGAGCCTTAGTATGAAAGCAGCCTATTAGAGCACTTCATACAGATATTAGTACTAGTCTGTCATATAGGAAGTCAAATCCTACAGTGAAGAGTGTGGTATAAAACCCTACATAGAATACAATTACTACGTCAGACCTGATTACATGGTTATTTTCTTCAAAGTTTTACCTGGCTGTGTACAGTTCTGCAAATAGATTCAGTTAGGAAATACATTCACCCATTTACTATGATGTATTTAGGAAGGAACTGAAAGCCTGACAGCAGAGGGATGTTCTAATATTCTCTTGTTACTGTGACTATTTTTTCTCTCACGTGTAGCTGATTATTTTGTGCTGTCTCTGGGCAAACTAACTAGTCAGGGTATATTAACTTTGGAACAAAGGTTCACGTACATGGCTTCAAAATGTAGAAAGGGAAAGAGTTATCTGAACATTTTAGCATTGTGGCCCACTGTATTTTCAGAAATAAGCTTTCCATCTAACAGGATGTTCAGTAGTGTTCAACCTGTATCTGCCTGATATCCCCCCTTCCTTCGTGTGATGTTTATCACCCAGTAATAAGGATTTTCTGGCTTTTCATCTGCTGCATGGAGCAACTAAGAATTTACACAAGTTCATTGGCCTGATTTTCAAAAGCTCTGATTGCTCACAGCTCCAACAAGAGTCACTATGTTCTTTGAATATTCAACAGCACCCTTGAAAATTCAGGCATCATATTATGATACAATCTTGCCCAGCACTCCTGTGATTCATACACTGTTCACAATTATAAGAAACATGCAGCCACTTGTGGCCATTCATATGTAGTGAATAGATGACATGCATCCTGTTCATTAAGGACAATATTCTGGCCTTGTATACATCCAAGCAGATCCTGTGGATTCAAAATGAAATCACCCTCCCACCATTAATTCTTCCCACTTCTGATGTGTGATGGTAGGCCTTTTGAGGGTAGGAGAATGAAGTCCAGTGGTTTGCTATCAACCACCCATTATTGGAGTCATGCCATTAAAGGATAACAAAGTATGAAAAGGCAACCTGCATATCTGAGATTGCTCCTTACAATATTCCTGTTACAGCTGCTACTCTCACAAGAAGGGAGAGGAGGAAGGAGAGAAAGAAAGAGAGAGAGAGAAATCCTTGCATAACTGAATGGCTAGGAACAGGCTCCCAGAGTAGAGGCTCATTCTGCTAATCCAAAATTCACAAAGGGCTTGATTAAAGTCAACAGAAGCTGTGTCATTTACTTCAGTGGGAATAGTGTTAAGTCGAAAGTAGTCTGTGGTTCTGTTGTCCAATACGTGCGTCATTCCTTCTGATTATTGTATAGTTTGGTTGTCAGACCTTCATTTACTTTTTTATTATATGCCCTTTGAAACTGAAGGTCTTTTTTAAATTTTTGCCTAGGGGTGGGTACACATTATTACAGGAAATAGAATTAACTTTAGCTGTGTTTGCTCCTCTTTCATGATGACGGTACTTTCTCAGAGTTTTCTGGCAAATGAGTTTCGTAGAAGGAATGTCCACTGAAACTGTCACTTTTGGATAATATTTGCCAAAAACAAGTTTTGAACTCATAGAATGTGAGTGTTTGCACTGAAATCTTATACTCAGCCAGTCAGAGAACAGAATTATACCATGTGTCCAGTCAAAATTCAACAGTCCAGCTCAAATTTTCCATCTCTGATGCCAAATACAGCCAATGAACTGCTCATACACAATTACTAGCCCAATAATTGTAGGCTGGAATTATTTAGTGAATAATATACTCATGTAGTGCATGAACATAAGGAAGTTGTATGCTACTTGTGGACCAAACAACCAGAAAAAAAGATGAATAAAATGTTTGCTATGAATTACACTAATAACTAGTTATTTCTGGCACATGCATAGAAACATGGAAACAAGGGTTCTAGGCTCCCCATTGTTTTTGTCTATAAAAAATGTGTATACACATATATTCCTGGATATGCTGAATGGTGACAACCTTAGATACACTTTAGAAAGAGATGTACACACGCTTGACACTGCGCCCACTCTCCGATCCCCAAACACAAAAACCGTTTGATAGCAAGGAAAGTACCAGCAGAATTGTACTGTAGCTAATGGGAGTATTCTGAAGTTCATGATATAGAATACTTGCCATCATTTGACACATTTAAACAATACAAATAGAACTTCCATATGTTTTTTTAACAGTTTATAAAACTAGAATTGGGTCAGAGTTTGGCAGCTCACAAACAGGATTTCTGTACATTGGTATATCCTATACATGAATCAGGAGGGTTTTTTTTAAATACTGTTTACATTCACTCTTGACAATTTAAGCACAGACAGTGTCTGCTAGCTGACTGCTCCTTTTTCATCTGACCTTTTATTAAAATAGGAAGAGGTGTCCAATGCATTTTTATCACAAAATCAGGCCCAGAGAAAAATTGTCCTATGGTAGCAGATATAGACGAGAGACGCCAATACCACCTTTTCATAGCAGCAGTGGGATTCAGGAGATGGATGATAGCTGTCCTTTCCACTATCAGAGCTATCATTGCCCTGGATTCAGCAAAGTAATGCTGAAAATTCCATTGGCAGTTCCTGCAGTAATGGCTTCAGAGCTCTGGGAATGGTGATAAAGATGGAGGGTGGGATTAAGATAAACCCACAGAGGGCAGGCATGATGGGAAGGGTTGTATTTTCTCTTTTTGTAACACTTCCTGTGTTCTCATATTATTAATGAGACCTTGAGAACTAGTGCACTTTACCACTATCAGAAACAAAGACTAGAATGGCACATGGCCAAGGACCCATAAGCAAAACAGGAAACCACAAATGTTTG
Organism: Chrysemys picta bellii; assembly: GCF_011386835.1. NCBI lineage: Eukaryota > Metazoa > Chordata > Testudines > Emydidae > Chrysemys > Chrysemys picta. The sequence continues at coordinate 275,962,046 of NC_088791.1, read as the reverse complement.
CAGGGTTTCTAGTGGTGTGAGAATCAGGAAAACTGGATTCTATATCAGACTCTGCCCTGACATGCTGTGTGACCCTGAACAAGTCACTTACTGTCTCTGTGACTCAGTTTCCTCACCTGTAAACTGAGGATAATGGTACTTGTTCATCTTTGTAAATCGCTTAGGGTTATGTGCATCAAAAGCAATGAATTGTATGGGCCAAATACTGCTTACACTGGTAAAAATGAGGAGTAAGTCAATGGAACTACTGATGTAAATAATAGTGGCAGCACCAGCCTTTATGTGTTGAACCTTCTGCATCTGTGGATTCTCCAGAATTAAAGTATTTTGTCATCCTTCCAGAAACAGTCTCCAGGACTGATGTGATGATAGCAGCCTTCACGGTACAGCATCCATTCTGAATTGTTGCCTTTGGAATAACTGAAAACAGCCTGGAGATTCTCAACCCATTTGTAATAGCATTAGAACTGAGTGAAAAGATAGAAATGAGAAATTCCAATATTTCAGCATTCTTTTTTATCCTCAATCAGGATGAAAAGTTGAAACATCAAAAATTTTTATAGTACAAAAAGTTCAGAAAAATGACTAAATGTTTTGTTTTGTCATTTTTGACTGACATGTACCATTTTGATATTCCCAAATCAAAGTGATTTTTTCTGGTTTTTTGAACCCTCCCTAAACTTTTTGGTTTGAGTCACTTCACCATTGAACTGCATCTTCTGATGGTGCTACACTGCATCATGGGAACTGTAGTTCCGGTGCCAGATGCTCTCCTCTGAGCCAGGCTCACTGGATGGACAACATCTGCTATGATGCACCCACAGTCATGTGACTGCCATGATACATCATGCAGCTCAGTTAGTTGGGAGACTTCTTTGTGTCATGGAAGATACAGTCCAGTCAGGGAGCCTGAACCCCAGGAAACAATGTAGACATGAGATGCTGAAACTATAACTCCCATGAGGCAATGCAGCCACATAGGGAAATAAAGTTTAATGTTGAACTGACTCAAAATGAAATGTTTCAGGTCATTTCAACAAACCCAAAACAAACTTGCTGAAAAGGTGATCATATGAAACTATAGGCCTTTGATTCAAAGTCATATGTGTGAGCGTAACCAGCAACTTATGGAAATGTCACTGAAGCAATTTTTAAAAAAGGGATCAGTGTCAACTACCCAGGGGTCTCCTCTATCCCTTGCTATACTGTGAGCAGAAGTCATGCTGTACTGTTTCTCTTGGTCACCAACATAGCTGCTAATGTGATCATAGAATATCAGGGTTAGAAGGGGCCTCAGGAGGTCATCTAGTCCACCCCCAGCTCAAAGCAGGACCAATCTCCAGACAGATTTTTGCCCCAGATCCTTAAATGGCCCCCTTAAGGATTGAACTCACAACCATGGGTTTAGCAGGCCAATGTGCAAACCACTGAGTATCCCTCCCCCTCTAATATCATCAGCTCTGCATCTCTATAGCTGGCCTCTCCTTGTATCTTTCTCCATGCACACACAAAAATCCATTCAGTCAGGGAACTGGATCCTCATCCCTGTGGCAAACCAACAGGGCACAGAAAGACAATCTCTCATTTTGTTGTTGTGTCTCATCTCCACACTCAGGCCCTAATTTAGGAAAACATCCCTACTCAGGACAACAGTGATCAACATTCTTAACATTAGTCGTGTGTTTAACCCACACCAAAGACATGAATTAGGTCTTATCAGAAACTTAGGTGCTGTCCTGAATTCGGACTCCAGTCATTTCTGATCTTCTCTTGTTCTTCATTGTGTTCTGTTGGTCTTAACAGGTATAGTTATAGGAGCACATACACTCAATAATGTCCTTTCATGTAGATTGTAAGTAGATAACTCATCATTTTCCTTTATGTATTCAGTGAGTTAGAAAGCAAATTTTAAAGGACTCACTAAAAGGCAAACCTGTGTCCATGCAAATTTCCCCCTGTCAAGGCTGCTTCCCCACTTTGAACTTTAGGGTACAAATGTGGAGGCCTGCATGAAAACTTCTAAGCTTAACTACCAGCTTAGATCTGGTCCGCTGCCACCATCCCAAAGCTAGTTCCCTTCCCTGGGTAGCCTTGAGAGACCTTCATCAATTCCCTGGTCAATACAGATCCAAACCCCTTGGATCTTAAAACAAGGAGAAATTAACCATCCCCCTCCTTTCTCCCACCAACTCCTGGTGGATCAAGATCTAACCCCCTTGGATCTAAAAACAAGGAAAAATCAATCAGGTTCTTAAAAAGAAGGTAAAAATCCTCTCTGTAAAATCAGGATGGGAAAATAACTTTACAGGGTAATCAAACTTAAAGAGCTCAGAGGACCCCCCTCTAGCCTTAGGTTCAAAGTACAGCAAACAGAGATAAACACTCTAGTAAAAGGTACATTTACAAGTTGAGAAAACAAAGATAAACTAACACGCCTTGCCTGGCTGTTTACTTACAAGTTTGAAATATGAGAGACTTGTTCAGAAAGATTTGGAGAACCTGGATTGATGTCTGGTCCCTCTCAGTCCCAAAAGCGAACAACTTCCCAAACAAAGAGCACAAACAAAAGCCTCCCCCCCCCCAAGATTTGAAAGTATCTTGTCCCCTTATTGGTCCTTTGGGTTAGGTGTCAGCCAGGTTACTTGAGCTTCTTAACCCTTTACAGGTAAAAGGACTTTGGAGTCTCTGGCCAGGAGGGATTTTGTAATACTATACACAGGAGAGCTGTTACCCTTCCCTTTATAGTTATGACACCCCCAATGTAGGTTTCAGCTGAGTGCCTGAGGCAATAGAAAATTAAGACACCACAGAAATCAAATGTACAGGCCTAGAAATAATAAAGATAAACAAAGTGTCCCTGATGGGAAGTAAATACAAAAATACAACATACAGACCAGCTTGCCAATTGCCTTAGATAATTAAATAGTATTACCTCAGTACTCACTATAGTAAATACACAGTAGGGATATATAGGAAATATTGCAAACATTGAGGTAACCTTGGCTATTTAGCTAAGGCAATCTTAGAACATTTTTAAGAGTGATTACGATAATAGATTGGATTCATTCCTGTGTCTAAAAGATACCAGATTCTTTCCGAGGAGAAATGATAGGCCAAGGTCATTACTAGCTTACACCAGTTCTGAATTGGGTCCAACATTCTAAAATAATCAGCTTTTACAACAATGGAAAAGTCAATTCAGGCTACGGTATATCCCCTACTGGCCACATTTTGAGCATTTCTTATTAATGAGTGTAAGTACAATGTTGTAATCAATTATTGATATCTTGTTGCCCATGCCTGTGGAATGTAAACATTTTTCATTCCATCACAGCCACTAATCTGCTGAGGGATTTGTGTGTGTTTGTTCAGAAAACCTATATCATGTGAAAGCCACTTATCATAGTGAATAAAGGAAGGATATTAGTTATTGTCATTAATGGAAAGCCTTTCATTTTTATTCATAAATGCTCATGAGGTCTAATATCATGCTGCTCCACCTGGCACTTTTAAAAACATTTGTTTGGAGGTGTCTGCATTTGTTTACTGAAGTTTCATTTGTTTGGTTCCAAATAATTTCGTTCCTAAAATCTGTATTCTAGATGTGTGAATGGCGTGCATGCAACTGCTATACATAATAAAAGCATTAGATATTTTAATTAGCTGGATATCTTTATTTTTCTCTCAGAGTATTTAACTGAAATATTACCGAAGTGATCTAGAAACACATTAATACAACTTCATTTCTCCCTTGTAAGGCATTCTGTAGATCAGTCAGTTTGGCCCTAATTCATCAAAGCACTTAAGCAAAGGCTTAATTTTAAACATGAGTAGTCTCACTAAAGTCAGTAAGGATTTAACTTTAAGCAAATGTTTAAGCTCCATTCACTTCAATGGAACTGCTAAGACACTAAGTTAATCCTGTGTTTATGAGCTTTGCTGAACTGGGGCCGCACTGAAAAGGGACTGTCTTATTCATATCCTTAAAGTTACTCACGTGGTTAAGGCTTTCCTGAATTTAGATTGTTGGGAGGAATTTCCAAAAGCATTTAATGACTTATAAGCACAAGTCCCACAGGCACTTTTAAAAATTCCACCTGTAATATTTGTATTCACTTTGAAAGCTATAAAGCCCTATATGTGTACTTAATATGTATTATGCTAATTTTATTATTGATAAAGATTATATTTTAACTAATTTGGTTCAAGTGAAATTCCATAGTTAAATTCCATAAACTCCTGCTGTGGGAGATAGATGACAAACATTGCAAATACATTTAGTATTGATTGTAAAAAGAGCCATGCTGATATATAAAATGAAAGAAGCAACCATGGTAGCTCTCTAAAACCAATAGAGATATTGTTTCTTCTACAGTAATTATCTGGACTTGCTTTCCCGCTGAAGATAGGAATTGTCCGACTCACACCAATGCTCTACCTAGTCTGGTATTCTGTTTCTGGCAGTGATCAGTATTAAACACATCAGAAACCCCCACAGAGAATGATTTTGGAACACTTTGCCAACATCAATTAGTAGCTGGCTTTTTATCCTAAGTAAGAAGGTTTACATCTCTTATTTTTAAAGGATATCCTATCTCATTGGCGACAGAAATGGCTAATCCTTTTACAAAAATCATATTAAGTTCTTGACCTCTGATGTCCAAGGGCAGAGAGTTCTATTGCTTAATTATGTATAACATAAAAAAAGCAATTGTTTTCTTTTCTTTTGTTGATTCTTTTTTCTTGTATTATGAAAGAGGGTAAACAACACTATCAAATTTACCTTGTCTAAATCGATAATTATTTCTATGCTTTTATCATGTCCCCTCTTATTCATCTCCTCTCTAAATTAAGAAAGCCCAGTCTTTTCAATCTCGCCCCATTCCTGTGATCAGAAACAAGAATTCACCATGGAGTGCTAGAGTGGAGCTTAAATTTGCCAAATCTCTTCCTGCATGAGTTAAAAGAAAGATTAAGAGAGACGGAGATTTGGAAGCAGAGAGCATTATTAGTTAGACCCTTATGGATTATGTCAGTGCACTGTAGATCCTAAGAAACACACAACATTGACATCAATAAGTTACATAATGATGTGCAAAGTACATATGCTCTGTAACTGATGTAAAAGTCGACAAGTTGCTTTTCCTGAGCTCTCTAACTATAATGAATTTAAGCGTAGTTTGTTTCCATAGATACCTGTATGGTACCAAACATTTGGGGGAAGCACGAAGTAATCCATTACAGTAGGAAATTATTAATTTTTGGTTTTAGACATCCTCACCAAAGCACCCCCTGGCAGCATTGTGCAGTGCAGAGCCACCCAGCCTCAGTTTCCCAACTAGTCTTTCACTGCTCCTCTCAGCCTCCAATACCTTCTGGGTTACAGTGACTTAGTCCTATAGTGAGGTCACTTCCAGTTCTGCTCCGTCAATGGCACTCAAAGTCCAAAACAAGAATGAAGCAACACAAACTTAAACTCTTCCCTTTCCTCCAGGAGATCCTTTTCTCCCACAGTGACAGCCTCATATCCGCATTCTCTCTCCCTGTCTGCTCTCCTCCAACTGACCAAGGCTCTTCTTTTTAACTCCCTTCCTGGAAGCCTGCCTTTTGCTTAGTTCAAGCTGACCAGTCCGTCAATAGCCCATTACCCGGTTCTTCCCTTACACGGAGGCTTGCGTGCCCCATAACATTTGATTACAATTTTTTGTTGTAATACACTCATGTATGAATAAGAACAACTTCAGAGCAATTACAGTGTAACTACAGTGTTCAATATTATACCATACATGTATCAAAAATCCAAATACACTATCATTACTTTGTAACTACAGTCTATTCAGTGTTCTGGTAGTAAGAAGTGTATCCAATAATTTCTAATTATATGGATTTCGTGTAACTATTTTCATGTGCCACAGTATCACTCTACCAAACTGCTCAGAGTCTGATGGCAGGAAATGTTTATTGATTAAGAGACAGATTTTCAAAAGAGCTCATCACTCAATTGCTCCCAATTAGGGTTGGGTTTTCTAAAAGGTTCAGGTTCCACTTAGGCCTCTTAATGAAGTGGCAAGATTTTCAGAAGTGCTCAGCACACATGATTTCAGACCTCTCGATGGGAGCTGCTGGGTGCTGAGCACTTTTCAAAAGTCTGGCCACTTCACTTACATGGAAATCTTTTGAAAATCTTCCCTCAGATATGGAAGCAGAGGCCTCCAGAAAATCTGACCCTAAGAATTAAATGTGTACATGCTTTGGCTACTGTGCACATAACCTTTGAATCTTGAAAGCAGCAAAACAAATTAGGGAACAAATCTGGCAGCACACCATGTTCAATATATGATGCACAGTGTTTCTTTATCTTCTTAAGACCTTTATCTTCAGAGAGTTTCAAAGCCAGGCTATGCAAGGATGCGCAATGGCCAGAATCATATCTGTGGTGGTATTGTCTGTTTTTGAAATAATTATTCCATTAATTAACCTCAAAATGGTAGTAAATGTCAGACATTGGTGGACCTAGTGGCATTTAGACCCTGATCCAGATGCCACCAGTGCTGGAATTCAGGCTTCAGACTTTTATCCAAAGTCTGCTCTGAATCTAGCATCAGAATTGAACTAAGGAGGATGTGTGCCTGTGCATAGTTTCCAATATTTACACTTGTATCATCCACTCACTCTTGTGGCCACCCCCCCCCCAATCACTACCTCTCCCCCAAAAGGGGCATTCATTTTCCATTGATGGCTTCTGGGTGAGGGAACTCAGGCCTCCACCTTCCTTTGGTCTTTCCAGAGGGTTGCTTACTGGCTGATTCCCCACACAGCTCATTCTGGGGAGACTGCTAGCTCAGGCATCACCTTCACAATCTAATAGGAATCTTCCAGCTAGGACTGGTTGGAAAATTGGGTTTCATCGAAATGAAAGTTTTCATGGAAAGTGTCTGCTTTCCACAGAAAATGTTTTGTTTTTATCTGAAGCAGGAAATTTCAGACAAAAGATAAAAGCTTTAGCTGAAAACTATTTTTTTTTATATGGAAATGCCATTGTGGTGTTTCATGGGAGTTAAGATGCCTCATGCCCTCCCATTCTCCTCTATGGCTTGGTTACCTAGCCACACTACACTACCCATAATGCACAGCAGATATGGGACTTCCATGATCCTTTGTGCAAGAGGGGAGAACATAGTGCATCATGGAAGATGTAGTACAGCAAGGCTGCCCAGTCCACAGAGGAGAATGGGATATGAGACATCTGAACTACAGTTCCCAGGAGGCGTGTGGTGGCATTTCAGAATTTAAGTTTTCAATTTTCAGCCTAGACATTTTCAGCTTTTGATTTTTCACCAAAATGTCAAAAAATTCCATGGAAAATACCTATGAAAAGGATTTTTTCTTCATGTTCATCAAAAATTTCCAAGGGAAACCAAACACAAACATTTCCTGACAAGGTCCACTTCCAAGGATAGTAGTTTGCTAAACTACATAGCCATAATTAACCCCAGAATATCCTTTCAAAACAACTAAACAACAGCTCTGAAATTCTAGAGCCAGCAGTCAATACTGAGAGCAAGGACCTGACTGTTCTATTTTTCACTGCTCCATGTGTTTGCAAGTGTGCAGCATCTAGGCAACACTCTCAGAAGCTCCACAGTAGAGTAGGTGGAGATGGAGCCTGAACTGGAAGCCACCCAGACTCTCAAGAGGCATCAAGGGGACACCAGTGATCCCTGAGAAGTTAAAGAAGAAAATGGAGGCCTGCACAGCCCAAAAGGCACTCCTACAAAAATCTGAAGGTATCAGGCCCTGGATAGAGTTGGAGACAGGGCTTGGGTGGGTTCAAAAATAATATAATGACAAATTGTGTGTGTTAATACTTTGTTTTCCATTCTAATCATGCATTGGATGGGACTCCCTAATTGGTTAAGATTTCATCTCAGATTATAACTACATTTATAACTGAGGAGAGGGATGTGAAAACCAGGCCTTCTGTGGGATTAAAACATTCTGATAATTGTTACAAATACTATATAAATTATCTAGCAGAGTGGAATAATATCGAACCAGAGTGTAGATGAAGTTACAGTTATGTCTTCTCAGAGCCTTGGGCTGTGAGGCTAACTCTAATCAAAACTGATATCTCAGCAGAAATGGTAGTAGCCATGCTAAAGAAAAACACTGTTTATATAAACAAACAGGGAAACAAACCACAGGATATAATTGTTGAAGACCACTGATATCTATGTGGAACATTTCAGCACTACATGTGTAAAATGTATTTGCAGTATTCAAATATAAAATCCCAAGTTATTTTCTTATAGATTATGATTTGAAATGTAGGGACCAAATCCTGGCCACCATTATGGCCCCTTTGTACTTCTTTTGCAATCTCTGTCAGAAGAGCCCTTGCAGCCATGAGCATCTGGGTGCTACTTACAGCCAGTCTTAGGATCAAGGCATTATAAAGGTCACATCAAGCCACACTGCCTTCCTGATGTCCTGCCCTTCTCCCTTCTGCCATCCTGTGTTCAACAAAGCTCAGCTAGAATGGAAGATTTGGGTCAAAATTTGTGCAGTGTATGTCAGCTCTCCCCCTCTGTAAGAAGATCAGTATGAAAATATCTATTGAATAGCAGAGATGGGAAGGACTAATTCATCACTCACACCAAGTACTATTGGATCATGGTTGCTGGGGAAAGTTACCCTGATTTCTGGGGATGTTCAATATCATGTAGGAGAGTCTCAGAGCTTTAAAGAATTGTGCGGTTTGCTCATCTTTCTTATTGTACTTCCGAGCCAGCATTCCTCTGAGGGAAGAGAAACAGGGGAGCATAATTTGAATGGATCTTCTCTGCTCTATTACTATGGTAACATGCCACCTGGATGACATTTGAAGCAAACACTATCTGGACAAGTTCTTTGCAAGCATTTTTGCAAATTCTGAATCACTTTTGGATTTGGTTATTTTCATATTTCTTGGTAATCACTGTTTCGTGAACATTTCTGCAAATGGGTTCATATGAATTTTTGAGGAGTGTCTGTACTTTATATAAGCACTGATAGTCATGTGAAAATTAGGATGTGTGTACACTAATTTGCTATTTATGCCAGAAGTGGTCATTCACTTTATAAAAAGTTTCCATCATTCAGTTTGGGAACAGAAATAATATCAGGTGACATAGATGACCAACCACACACCATCAATAGTGAATACTGAATAGTTATACACACTGCCAAACTGAATAGTTCAGAAGCAACCTATAGAAAGAAATAGGTTCTTATTTAATGGCCAGTTACAAATAAACAGTAGTCAATGTCTGTTTGTGGATAATTCATGACCAGAAGAAAGGACTGGATAAATCATTCCCTACAAATAGTTTGTCCAGCTCCAGTTTGATTCCATAGGAAATTATGACATTGGGGCGGTGGGGGGGGAATCATTTAGAATCAGAATGAAAAGCCAAAAATTTTGAATTTTCTCATGAAATGAAAATTTAAAAATAAAATCTATTTGGGACTATTAAAATGTTTAGTTTTGGAACATTTTGTTTTGACTTTTAAATCATATTAAAATGGGATATATTATATACATCATAAATCATACCATAATATTATTTTTAATATATTAAAAATAAAATCTTGACTAAATGAATTTAAACATTTTGTCTTTTTCCCTGTAGAACATTTTGATTTCAATAAAACTGTATTTTTATGGCAAATTGTTCTGTCAAAAAATTTGATCAGCCCTAGTTATAATAATGTGTGCATGTGTGCATGCCTGTATAGATGAAGTTTCAGTATTCAAGTGTTTGGGCCTCATCTTGCAAACCCTTCCATTAATAGTCACCCTATAGCAGTAGTTTTCAACCTTTTTTCATTTGCAGACCCCTAAAAATTTTCGAATGCAGGTGTGGACATCTTTAGAAATCTTAAGACCCAGATTGAAAACCACTATTCCATGGTAACAACAACCTTTCAGAGACCCTTTAAACATAGTCTGCAGACCCCCACGGGTCTGTGAAGCACAGGTTGAAAACCACTGCCCTATAATACATTGTCATCAATGGGATTCTATGGGAGTAAAAATTACAGGATTGAACCATTTATTCGTTTCCTATTTTGACTAAGCAAGTAGAGATGTATTCACCAAGAAGATGTCTTTGCTTTTGACAGTAAAAATAGAGTTCAGTTCCAAATGAGCTGCACATGTTCATTTTGTTAGTGATCGTAGTTGTTATGGATTTATGCAGCTATGATTTATTACTCAAGCTGGTTGTAAAATGAAGGTTCCCCACCTTTGGGAAATTCTATTTTTTTTTAATCAAAAATCAGAAAACAAAAACCTTTTCTGGGTTTTTTTTTCAGTAAAAAGACAAAGTTTTCTGCAGAAAACAAACACTTTCACAAACATTTCTTTGTTGGAAAACAATTTTCTGTTGAAAAACAGTTTTGATGGAAAATTTTGACAAGACTTAGTTACCTTGTCTATTTTTGCTTTCAGGAACACTGCTGGCCCTCCCTCTCTTCTCTGCTCTACCTGTGAGCACTACATAGAAAGACCCTTGCAACTAGCCATCTTAGTTCCACTACAATACAAAAACATTTAAAAAATATTTATTATTTTGACTTTATGCAGATACAAGGAAGAATAATTGTTACATTTTAGATTACAATACAGGAAAAAATAAAATATCCTATTTTTTCCTACCGTCTAGATAATCTCTGGTGAAACAAACCTCAACAAAAAAGCAAAACAAAGAAAAGTTCATTATGTTGCTTGGAAACTTTGTACTAAAAATATTATCAGTGAAACATTGTAACATGTTCCAGAAGTTGATTTCAGTTGTGTATTACACTGTAACAGGGTCTATTGGCCCTTAAAAACTGGGGAGTGAAATCTCCAGGGCCATATTTTCCCATTCTACGGGTTTTATTTTAAACACAGACTTGTGGGACAGAGGAAACAAAGAAGTCCTGGGGGTGGCAGTTTGTGGTTTTGGGGAAAAATCCAGGCTTCTGGGTCAGCCTCAAGCTCAGAACCAGAAGCCTGAAGTGTAGGTGGATCACTCAGCCAGCCTCCTGCCAAGGAAATACAGTGTCATGAACTGTGGGGATCTGTAAGTCACTACAGCAAGGCATATTGGGAAAGTGAGCAGGAAAAGGCAGCGTCCACCATAAACAGTGTAATGTGAATGCAACAGAGAACCTGGCCCACTGAATTTTTCAGTGGATGAGTACTGTGGAAGACACCCTAAGCCTAAGAGCTAAGGTGAAACCACTAATTCAGTTTCTGTGTAGCCTCTTGAGGCCATCTAATTATATCGATATATAATTTAAAAACAAAACAAAACTCTAAAAGTTAAAGGCAATGACAGCAGCAGGAGAAATAAAATCACTCAAGTGGAAAAGAAGCTGTTCTTGGAATTGTCATAATTAAATTATAGCCATTATGAGGGTAAGCAGAAGCAAACCTGCAAATCACCCCAGTCACCAACCACTAAAATATAAGGTTTCTCCCTAACTCATTAATTTCCCTGCATTCATATCGCCAATTACAATTAATTAGAAGGAATTATTAATCAGAAATTATTTTTCCATTATTGTATTGGAAAACAACATACTCCCTTCTAAAATAAAAATCTGCAATGACATTACAAATACTTTTATGTGTTTTACAGTAATGGTAATCTAATGTTATTAATTACTAAATATATACACATATGACTAAGCAAACTACTTAATAATGTTATTTAACATGTCTCTATTAGATGGCAATATCAGGGGCAGCATCAGCCTCTTCCTGGTGGGGAGGGGGGCTGAGGTGGTATAAACAGAAAATTGAGGGGCTGCACTCCATAACCCCAAAGCCCTGCCCCCTCTATGACCCTGCTCCCTGCTCCTCCTCAGGTAAGTGCCAGTCCCATCTCCTCCTCTCTCGCCCCACCCCCCCCGAGGCCCTTCCCCCTGGCCAGGTCGGAGTCTAAAAGCTGGAGCTAGGCAGTGTGAGGCATCTGCATGTGCTGGCCATGGTGCAGGTGGCCGCAGCGCTCCTCTGTCTCCTCCTCCTGCAGCTGTTGGTGCCCAAGGCCCCGGGGCTGCAGCTGATACTCATGTCCCCACCACCCTTTGACTATTTGCAGCTGGTAACAGCTGCCTGGGCAGAAGGACCTGGCTCCAGGGCCGGCAGAACCCTCAGGGAGTAGCAACTGCAGGGGACAGAGCCCAGGCCAGAGCAGGTTAGTCTAGGCAACTGTAGGGACCCTTGGAACCTCCACCTGTCCCGGGTGACATTCCCCGGCTGGTGGGCAAGGGCTGCTCTTGGGCCCCCTGGTATGCTGCCCGGGCTTACTCCTCTACTACTGCTGCCTTCAGAGCTGGGCACCTGGCAAGCAGCCGCCACTCTCTCCACTCTGCCTTCAGAGCTGGGTGGTCAAAGAGCGGTGGCTGCTAAAGTGTGGCTACAGGGAAGCTAAGGCTAATTTTGGGGTGGCTGTTCCCCCGCAACCACCCCAGTACCTCCCCTGACCAATATTGTTATTTATAGTGTTAACAGAAAGTATTTGTAGTAAAACTATTTGATGATTTGGTTAAACTCGATTTTATAGGTTTAATATTTTTGTTTGAAAAAATTGGAATGGGATAGGAGAGATGGTTAGTTCTAATGACCAAGAGCAATCTGAGTAGTTGCTCAACAATGCCAAAACAAGTGAAGCACAGGCAAAAATTTATGCTCTGTGTATGTTAATAAGCCTTAATTTTACGACTTTTAATCTTAAAGATGGGGCTTAACAAAAAAGTCAAGGTCAGATTAAGGGATATGTATTATAGACCTGTGCCCAGCGCTCCAGCTCCTTGAGTCATGTGATTACATGAGAATCTCATATTTTATTTTTTAACTACTAGCTTTCTAGTCCCCTTAGTTATGCAGAAAAGCTTGAAAATATGACCCAGCTTAAGCAATGCAGTGATGTCTGCCTGAGTTCCAAAAGAGTCAGGAACAACAGTTCTGAGAGGTGGGGGCTGCCTCATGCATTCCAGTAAGGTGTTAATGCCAAGACCCACTGCTCTGAGGAGGGCTCTGCTATCACAGCTCCAACTGGGGGCTCATCAGTTGGCAGCAACAGAGGAGGAGGGGACAGTCCTGGGTGTGTGGGCTGATCACAGGATGACAATGAGCCACAAATGCGATGCAGCAGCTTAAAAGGCAAATGTGATGCTAGGGTGTTTCAGGCAAAGCATTTCCAGTAGATATAGAGAAGTACTAATGACATTGCACAAGGCATTGGTAAGACCTCATTTGGAATACTGTGCACAGTTCTGGTCACCCATGTTCAAGAAAGTTGATTTCAAACTGGAACAGGAGAAGAGCTATTAGGAAGATCAGGGGAATTAAGAGCCTATTTTAGGAGAGGAGGCTAAAAGAATTCGGCTTGTCTAGCAGAGCAAAATGAAGGCTGAGAGGGGATATGATTGTTCTCCATAAATATATCTGGGGAGTTGTGACCAGGCTTTCTGTGGGATTAAAACATTCTTATACTCTTTACATATACTATATAAATTATCTAGCAGAGTGGAATAACATCTAACCAGAGTCTATATGAAGTTACAGTTATGCTTTCTCAGAGCCCCTCTGGGCTATGAACCTAACTCCAATCAAAACCGGTATTTGGCAAGAGAAGAGTGCAGGGGGCCCATCCACTCACCTAAACAAATTCTTTTCAGTCATTGGGAAAATGTAATATGGACCCACAGAGGAGTAGGCTCTCTTCCCTTTGCCACTTTGGGAGAAGGAAGAAAATGTGGCCTCGTCTTTCTGAGACATGAGGAGGTTCCCTTATCACTTCTGCTCTAAGTGGGGGCAGGGCCATGGTGCAGGAACAAGGCCATAGAATGGGGTCATGGTGGCCCCCGTTTCATGTTGTGACTAGAAACCTGGGTTGCCAAATCTGACCCTGATGAAAATCCTGGATCTGGACACCCACAAATTTCAGAAAAGTTTGGATCTTTATCTGAATTTTGTTCTTTGGGCCCATCTCTATTTAAAACTGTTATTACAACAGCCTCTACAGGACAATCCTTACTTAGCAAGGCACTAACTGATGACATCATCAGCCTTTTCAATTTGTAATGTAGGCTATCTATATATTACTTTGATCAATCAGCCCTCACAGAGGGAATGCTGATCCCAATATATCCATTGTGTTGTTCTAGCCAGTCCTTCAGCACCCACTGTGGCCAAGCTGTCAGTGACACCAGACATCCGATCAGCATTGCACACCACAGCCTAGAACCCCTGAGTAATCCATCAGTCTCAGTCTTCCAAGTAGCTAGGATTACAGGAGCGCACCACCACACCCAATACATATTACCGCATAGTTCATAATCCCTAGGGGTTCAGAAAGAAAATACAGTGTGAAAAAAGGAAGTGCTAGCTAGGAAAAGATTTGGTTAGGTGAATGATCTGCTGGGAAAACCAAATCACAATGAAGAATGTTAGTAGTGGGATTATTATCGGCAGAGGCATGTTATGTAACTCTAGACCGGGGTCGGCAACCTCTGGCACACGACTCGCCAGGGTAAGCACCCTGGCGGGATGGGCCAGTTTGTTTACCTGCCGCATCGGCAGGTTCGGCCGATCGCGGCTCCCACTGGCTGCGGATCACCGCTCCAGGCCAATGGGGGTGGCGAGAAGCCGCGGCCAGCACATCCCTCGCCTGCGCCACTTCCTGCAGCCCCCATTGGCCTGGGACGGTGAACCGCGGCCAGTGGGAGCCATGATCGGCCAAACCTGCTAACACAGCAGGTAAACAAACTGGCCCGGCCCACAGGGGTGCTTACCCTGGTGAGCCGCGTGCCAGAGGTTGCCGACCCCTGCTCTAGACACTAGATTCTATGGAAACAGCTTGCTCAAAATGTCAGGGTCTTTTGTCTAATTTTCTACAGAAATGGGGAGAGGAGCTGTAGTTACTGAGTTTGTTTTCTTTTTTCAAGAGCAGACATTGTTATAAAATATTTAATATTACAGTTCTGACCACTGTTAAGCAGAGCAAACAAGAGGCTGAGTATGGGAAACCACTGAGTTCTGGCAACAATAATGCATACTATGGATTCCAGACATTCATTAAATAGGGAAAGAGAAATTCACATGTTCTAGGGTTTACAAATTCTCTGCTCATTCAAACAATGTTAATACAAAAATAGAACAAACTGGAGATGAAACTGTGCCTCTGTGGAGGCTAGAGGCTTGAAACCTGTTAATGGGTGAACTTCAAATGGTATCTAGTAGCATTTTTGTATTATGAATATCACAAAATCAGGCTCCCTCATTAAATTTGCAGAACTTCCCAGTTTTCAGCCACTGAAAATACTGCAAGAACAGATTTCCCCATGATATTTCCACTTTTGGTTCTAGCTGAGGCCAAGAAGTACAGTGATCTACAGATAAAATTTTAAATTAACAAAATATTTTCTCAGGTTCATAAACCTTAGTTTTGGTTGAGTTCTAATCCCATTCAAATTGGTTCACTTACTTCTATGTGAGATTGAAATTTTGCCCCATCTAGTCCAGCAAAGTTTGTGAGAAATGCACAGTTTTAAGATGTCTCCTCACAACAAAGTATATATTTCATATTTATTTATATTTTTATACTGTATTTTATTCTATTCATATACAGATACATCTTTAATATCTATATACCTGCTAAAAGAAAGGAAGATAATGATGGAGAATCTGTGACAGAGTTATGGCCAATGATCAGCAAAGGAAAACAGGAAGCAAAGATTTAAGATGGCACAGGAGACATGCAAATGTTTCTATGATTCTCTCTGTAACCATGGGAACTACACATGGTGAAAAACCTCACACAGGTTTTACATCCATTGGTTCAATGGAATTACTTCTGATTTATATCTAGTGTGTGAGAGATGAAGCAAGCTTAAGATGGAAAGAAAGTATTTCAGGTGGTACAACCAGGCATAACTGGGAGGAATTGGAATGAAACACATAAAAGTCAAATGAAATAGGAATATCGGGAAAACATTCCTAAGAAATCAGGAAGGCAATAGTAACGATTTCCATGGAAATGGTGGAAGTGCCATTATTTGAGTAATTATGATTAATGTGAGAACTGGAAAAAGTATTTGGGAATATATGGTAGGAAGAATACTCCTGCAGTTTGCAGAAAAATGGTTCTGTCAGTGTTCAATGAGTCTGAAAAGGTGCTCTTCTTTATGGATATGGAAATGGTTACAGGACATTTTGGTGTTCTCAGTATTTAGCCTGAGCTTTGAGGGAAAAAAACACAAAATCAGGGTCCACTTTTATCATCAAATGTAATCATTTCTGTTCTTTCCACTGTTCCATAAGGATTCTTTAAAAAAATCTATTTCACCTATTTGTAGATTGCTTTCTAACTTAAAAACACTTATTTCTTCCCTCTATGGACCACAACAGTGCCTTAAGGAATTTAGCCAGACAAAATGAGACAGATGTATTAACCAGATGGATGCCAAGGAAGTGGCCTGGTTTCCCAAACAATGACTGTGAAGGATGGAAGGGTAAATGAACTGAGTCTTGGCTGGATTGATTGAGTTAGCAGAGTTCATTCTTTTATTCTTCTATAAAGAAAAGCTGACAATTGTGCGTTCTAGTTCTCATACATTAATGTATTGATTAAGGGGCTAATTGACAATTTGCAAACTCTGTGATTCTTTATTTATCACTCAGACACCCCGTTCAAAAGGATATTAAAGAAAAGATGTAGATTAAGATGAGGGAAACGTGGGATTCTGTTTTTATTTTACCCTTCTATTGCCTACATTTTCAAAAATAGTTAGTGATTTTCTGTACCTCCAACTTGAAACACCTTAAGAGTACCTAATTTTCAGAGGGTGGATGCTCACCATTCTCTGAAAACACAGGCCTCTAAGAGGTTTCAAGTTGAGATATCCCAAATCACTAGCCACTTTTGAGAATTCAGGCTTAAAAGTCTGAATATTATCTTTTATACTTATTGGTAACATGGTTACTTAGCTACCTAGGCTTAATGAAATGAGAGCATTCTCCCTTTAAATTTGTGTCACAACAAGCAGTGCCTAAAGCATATTTCTCATCCCTCATGTGTTAACCATGAGGTAAATGGTGCTGAAGTGTGTCAAACTGAGGCAGTTCGATTATTTCATGGTAGCAGAATCCTTTCTGATGGGTCACAAATAAAGCAGCACAGTTCAAAAGAGGTGGACAATTTATAGTATGAGTGTCCTTCTGTTTATGAAGATTTTCAGAAAGAATCTAATCTAATGTAACCAATTTCTTGCCTTCATTATCCCAAAAAAGTTACCTCATGGGCAACAGTAAAATGTATCTTCATGACAAATTATATACTGAAACAGCTACAGTACCTATCTATGAAGCATGGTCATTTTCACTCTAGTAGAAGCTCAGAATTATGGCACATATGAACCCAATACTTTCCTTCCTATGGCTACAGTGAAGCTACACCAAGGAAGAATTTGATCCCATATTTCTAATCTTTGTTGATTTAAGGCCTTTTAAAAACGTATAATCACAACTGCTGCCCAGTGCCTTCTTCTGTATATTTGTAGTATCATGCCTAGATCTAGGGCAATATAGTTTCTAGCCTTCAACACCCAGGAAGACAGAAATTTCTGACTATTTCCTACATACAGTAAGAATCTCAGGAAAATGAAGGAGGAAGATCATTTTTCTCACAGTCTTTCCCACTGCTCAGACCTGCCAGTTAGTTACCATCTCTCTTGTACCTAAACTTCCCACCATATTTAGATACTGGAAAGGCAGGGGACTTAAAGAGGTCAACTAAAATGAAACTGTGGCCTGTGAAGAGAGACTAATGCAGTACATCTAATATACTTGGACTTCAGTAAAGCATTTGATATGGTACCACATGGGGAATTAGTTAAATTATGCAAGGTGGGGATTAAAACAGGTACTGTAAGGTGGGTAAGGAAGTGGCTAATGTGAAGAAGACAATGGATTGTGCTGAAAGATGAACAATCAGACTGGGGGTAGGTTACTAGTGGAGTTCCTCCAGACTCAATCTTGAGACCAATCTTATTTAATATTTTTATTAATGACTTTGGCACAAGAAGTGGGAGTGTGCTAATGAAATTTGCTGATGATACAAAGTTGGAACACTTCATCAGTACAGAGGAGGATCAGAACATTATACAGGAAGATCTGGATGACCTTGAAGACTGGAGTAACAGAAATAGGATGCAATTTAATAGTATAAAGTGATACACTTAGGGTCTAATTATAAGAATTTCTGCTGTAAACTGGGGGCTCATTAGTTGACAGTGAAAAAGGAGGAGGAGACAGTCCTGGGTGTGTGGGCTGATCACAGGATGACAATGAGCCACAAATGTGATGCAGTTTCTAAAAAGACAAATGTGATTCTAGGATGTTTCAGGCAAAGCATTTCCAGTAGAGACAGAGAAGTATTAATGCCACTGTAAAAGGCATTGGTAAAACCTCATTTGAAATACTGTGCACAGTTTTAGTCACCCACGTTCAAGAAAGTTGAATTCAAACTGGAACAGGTGCAGAGAAGAGCTATTTGGAGGATCAGGGGAATGAAGAGCCTATCTTATGAGGGGAGGCTAACAGAACTTGGTTTGCTTAGCTGAACAAAATGAAGGCTGAGAGGGGATATGATTGCTCTCCATGAATAATCTGGGGCATTGTGATTGGGTCCCCCTGCAGGGGCTTGGGCACTGGTGCACCTTAGTCCCTCCTGTTCTCTGCCTGTGCTATGCAATAGTTTAGTCTCTTATAGTTTGTAATACTTTGATCTAATTTCAGTATTTGGGTTTAGAGTGTGGGTACTGGGTGGTGTTGGTGACCTGTGATACACAGGTGGTCAGGCTACATAATCTGATGGTCCGTTCTGGCCTTGAATTCTATTATTCTAAACTCCAGTGCTTCAGTCTTGCATAGACAAAGTTCCCATTTACAAACAGACTCTTTAGCAATCTCTCTTTTAAAATTCAAGGTATATTAGGGAGTGTAATTTTTTAATCTTACAGGAGGAATGAAATGACAGTATATTAGAAGCCTGGAGCTAACTGAGATCTCTTCTAAGTCTGTAATCAGTAACTATGTAGGACAGACATTGCTGACTAATTAATTTAATACCTAAAAGGAAATGGGTGATGTGGAAAGTGAAAGGGCTGTGAAACAAACTATGCTGGGGTACTGAGTTACATGGGTAAAAGAAGGGATGTCCCTGCAATTTCTGGAAAAACTCTGAACTAGAACTCTCAGCTGGGTGGATCCTCAGTTGGTGTAAATAGTGAGGTTCCATTAGCTTCAACAGAGATGTGCCCTTCAGTTTTCAGGCTATCTGCCCCCACACAGTGGGTATAACAGAGTCTAAGATATCAGATATGCATCTGGACTCGTAAGTGACCAATAAGTGAAATGTCAGAAATCTGACTCATGAGCCATACATTTCATATGAGCTAAGGAAGACTAGACAGTTTTCACATCTTGGTTCTGATACCAGTCAGCTCTGTGTTTTTGGGGAACCAGGGCGCAGTGTCTGGCCTATCTGACTCATGAGGGACACCCCCTTTCCCCCTAGTCTCTGCTTGAACCAAGACCGATCAGAGGAAAGGCTTGCAGAGAGCAGTGAAGGGCGTTGGGAGACACACCTAGACCCCTCCTGACAAAGGAGACAACATTAAGACATCTCTATTTGCATACAGAATGGAGAGCAGAGACAACTCCCCTAGCCTCATCTGCATGAAAGATGGGACAAGGATTAGCATACAGAATGAAGAACAGAGAACCACACTGAACTCTGGGACCAGAAAAAGCAGGGAAGCACTGCATCATGGGAATCTCTGCTCCAGCTGTTAATGAACGTATGGCTGCCCACACCCAGCTCAGCAGTTATCAGACCAATTCTAGTAATGAATCCTTGATTGATATCCAAAATACTGAAGCAGCCTAGTTGCATTGTGAGCTCCCTGGAAGAAAACACCACCCATAGCCAAGAGTGATCAGCTCCTATTGTCCAGCCTAAAGAAAACCCTTGAGTCATCAGTTTACCCATAAACAAATCTAGTGTTATCCCTTGAACCATTGACATTTCTCTACAAAAACCCCTACCTATGTTCAAGTAAGTGTTCTGATGCTTAGGCTAGGTCTACACTACCCGCCTGAATCGGCGGGTAGAAATCAATCTCTTGGGGATCGAATTATCGCGTCTCGTCGGGACACGACAATCGATCCCCGAATCGATGCGCTTACTCCACCAGCGGAGGTAGGAGTAAGTGCTGTCGACGGGGAGCCGCGGAGGTCGATTTTGCCTCCGTCCTCACAGCGGGGTAAGTCGGCTCCGATACGTCGAATTCAGCTACGCTATTCGCGTAGCTGAATTTGCGTATCTTAAATCGCACCCCCCCCCCGGAGTGAAGACCTGCCCTTAGATCCAAACTATGCATCAGTTCCACTGGGACTCCATCTCCTAACTGATTGTGCTGGGGGCTCTGCCTGTCTCCAGCACTCAGGACCCTGAGCTACCACCATCACCTGGGAACCTCGGCCAGTTCAAGCCTCATGGAGTGGGTAATAGCCCCCTCTTTCTCTCTGTTTTCCTTTCTACCTTAGGTATTAACCTTTAATAATGTATGTTATGTTGGTTTGGCTCTCCTTGTGTAGTTATCACTATTATTCAATAAATAACTTTTATGGTTAAGCTGGTTGCTTCTCTCTCTCTTGCTGAACTTTACTCGTTTGTGTTTTTAGCTTCCCCCATTTACTCTACAGCAACACTTCTTTTACCAAAGCTAAAGATCCCTGCAGCGCCCAAAATACTGTGGGGTTTGCTCATCAAGTAGGTTACTGCCAGTACAATTGTGATGTGAGAGTGGGGATAGGGACATGCTGAATCTGGGACAAATAAGAGTGGCAGCTTGAAAGTGCTGCTTGACCCAGTCCATTGAGCCCAGGGGCACATGAGAAGCAGCTTCAAAGTGCTGCTTCATCCAGCCCATTGAGTCCAGGGACATATAAGGGGTCAGCTTGACAGTGCTGATTGACCCGGTCTGCTAAGACTTGCTCTGTTAATGTATGTATATATGTGTGTGTGTGTTCGTCCGGGTCCGGGGCTGGAGGAACCCAGCCCTGGGGAACCTAGGTCCTGCAGGATAGCTCCATTGGGAGGGGACTTGCATAAGGGAGAAGTAGAACTCCGTATGAAAACACATGTGACACAAGCAGTACATTGATAGAATTACAGAAACCCCCACCCCTTCCCAGAAGAGTAACCCTAATAAATGAGCATACCCCAAAGTAACGGGCAAATCTGGTAACAGTTCTGTCTGAGAAGAACCCCATCTTTCCTAGTTTGGAGAATAGATCATGTGACTTTTAGCAATAGTCAGTCCATGGACAGTAGTTCAGCATAGTTGTTTGCAAACACTGTGAGTCAGAGCCTAAAAATACCTGTCAACAAAGTACATGAGAAAAAGGCATGTGTGCCAGCCATTCAGTTGTAAGGATGGTGTTAGTCTAGCTCTCATTTCTTCTCTGCATGAGTCTGAGAGATATCACCATTCTCCCTAAGCGCTGGGTCTACGCTTAAAATGCTGTACCATTGTAGTGCTTTAATGAAGATGCTGTACTCCGATGGGAGAGAGCTCTCCCGTTGGCATTGTTAATCCACCTCTGTGAGAGGCAGTAGTTATGCTGGTGAGAGACGCTGTCCTGCTGACATAGTACTGTCTACACTGGCGCTTAGGTTGGTATAACTACATTGCTCAGGGGGGTGGATTTGGTGTGACGTAGTTATACAGAGTAATTCTGTAGTGTAGATGTGCCCTAAACTTGCTCAGATGAATCACTATGAAATTAACACTGTGATTCATCTTCTATATGAATTCAAATGTTTGATTCTCTAATCAAGATTAGGTTTGTTACTAGTAGAACTAAATGCACCTTTGGTATCTTTATGATCAAAGACCTTTAGTTCTCTAAGGGTATGTCTACACTACAATTAAACACCCATGGCTGGCCTGTGTCAGCTCACTTGGGCTCAGGCTGCAGGACTATAAAATTGTGGTGTAGATATTCAGGTTTGGGCTGGAGCCCATATTCTGGGACCCTCCCCGCTCGTGGCATCCCAGAGCTCGGTCTCCAGCCCGAGCTTGAGCATCTACACTGCAATTTTACAGCTCTGTAGTCCAAGCCCTGGGAGCCCAAGTCAGTTGGCATGGGCCAGCTGCGGGTATTTAATTGCAGCATAGACATACTCTAAGAAGAGCCATAAGCCAACGTTTTCCAACTTAGTTGCCTAAACTTGGTTCCTTAAATCCATATTTAGGCACCTACATAGGCCTGGACTGATTTTTAGAGGTGTTGAGCACCCACAAATCTCACTATTTTTAGTAGGAATTGGGTTTGCTCCACACTTCTGCAAAGCAGTCCATTTATATCCAGGCAACTAAATGTTGATTTGGGAGCCAATTTTAAGATATCCTTGTTTGAAACTTTGAGTCCTATATCCTGAGGTTGATTTTCCTACAAGTTAGTATTATTTAAAATGAATTATTGATTTCTTATAGATTTTTTGAACACAATTGAAAACAGATTCAAAAAGTCAATTAAGTTGACAAGAAAAACTTTAGAAAAAAAGTACAGTTTAAATAAAATACAGTAATGCAGTTATTTAAATTATCAATATATTAGCAATCATTTTATTACCATTATCTTCCATATAGAAGAATAAATTAGAGAATTAATTTGATTTATTTCTGTTCAAATTGATGGAAAGAAAAGCTGTAAAGAAAATTCCAGCTCAAATCTTTCTTAAACTGTTTCAGATCTATCCAAACTAAGGCAGCTTCTGTTGTTTTTAGCTTGCAGAAGCTCCAGAAGCATTTTGGAGGCTGCTCACTATTGGGGAGGTGTACATTTCCCTGGTAACACCTCAGGTGATGAGGTCTGCTTCTTTCCCTGGGAAGAAGTAATCAAGCTGGTAAGAAAAAATGACTATGACCTTACTCAGTGTATCCCTTAAAGTTGTAACAAAAGGGACAGGCTCCCCCTGACTGATTGTCCATTATCTGGGCAAGAGCCAGTAGTCCAAAAAAGTTTTCTGTGTCTAAGAGCTCTGAAAGGGAGATCCTCCAGGGAGAAGAGCAGGACTCTATCTCATCATTGAGGAGCCATCTTAGGAGGATAATCAGGGGAAAGAGACCTCTTACAACAGTGATTGAGGCTGCAGCACTTCTAGTCTGTGAGGATGCAAGAGGCCAGTTTCCCCTGACCTAACAACTAAAGGAACATTTTACTTACACCAGACTCGGAAGGGATTTATCTGTATTATGTCTTGGGCTGTAGTAAGTCGATATCGACTGTACAGAACAGTGGATAGGAGAGGGGGACAGGGATGGATGTCGCAGGAAAAGCTAGAAAGTGCAATAGGCAGGTGAACTCATATGGACTGTTTTCTCAAACGCTGCTTCATCAGTCTATTACAGAGATTGTTTTTTGACACTTCAGCTTTGCAAACCAAACCAACCCACTGCTCAAAATTAATATATGTAAGATTGCTTTCTGCAAAATCAGTAAACACTGCTTTAGGAGATTTGTGTACAAGAAGGCCATATACATTTTCAGTTGGAAGGTTCCCTATAGTATGTATTATCTAAAAAGTTTAAAATTTGAGATATTTATTAAAATATTGAAGGTCTTCATTGTCTTCTGCCTACCTACCCAGATCTATTCTTATAGAAATCCCTTCCCTACAGTACTGATGTAGAGGCAACTAATAGTTACTCTTAGTCCCATAGTTGGTTGCAAACTTTGAAATAAATGTGCATAAAAAGCACAATTTCATTTCAAAATGACATGGCTTAAGAGGATCTAATAGCACTACCTCTCCCCCCACATCCAACACCTCCCATCCTACTAAACACAAACATTCTAATTTAGGGTTCGAGCTCCATAGTTAATTCATTCTAAGCTTCTATCGTCTGCTGCATGGTGTATAAAATCTTACAGTGTTTGGAAACCCCTGCAATATCTGGGCAGGCTGCAGGAGGGAGTTTTACCTTTAACTCTTTAATTTTCAGGCATTTGTCAGTTCCAAGATAGATCCCTTGGAGGTAAATTTTCAGACTGCTGCACTGGGAATTACTGTATGCATGCACACAATTATAACTCATTAACAATAATGGGAGTCGCCTGCCTGCTTTCTCATGCATCATGATGAAATATGACCTCTTCATGTTATTTTAATAGTGCTAAAACATTAAGGGTTTTTTGCTAACCATCCATATAGGTGAATGACTATATCTATCCATAGCTTCATCATAACACTCAGGTACTACAGTATGAGCTTGATATAAGAACCTATATAGAATAGAACATTAAAATAATATTGTAAACATTCTATGGGGTTCCAGATGCTTTACATCTGTAAACTAATATTTTTATACATTCAGATTAAAATCTACTTTGCAACTGCTATGTCTCTCTTGTCTATGGTCCCTTGATAAAATTTGAAGTTTGTTATCTCACCATGCGTGCACAGAGAAAACACTGGACACTTGCAGACTTGATTTCATATTGCAGAAACCCTGGGTTTTTATTAACACTGGCTTCTCCTGCATCTGTCACATCCTATTCAAATTTACTGAGCTGAACACAGATGCTATACTATGGAAAATAATGGGAGATAGTGAGAGGGAGAAAGAAAGCCAGCCTGGGTGTGTATTTGCTGTGTTGCCTAGCCAATGTATCCAGGATTTTTCTTGCTCTGCCTGAGGCTTTTATCAGTCTGATAGACCTGGGATGCCGCAGAGAGTCAGGTGTAACTGCTGTAGATGCAGAAAACTGCATAGAAGAATAGATTTCAGTACTATATTATACCAAGGGCAAACAGCACCCAGAACCTTCAAATACAATTACGTTTTTTTTTAAATTACCGTACCCACAGATTATATGTTAATGTTAATATATGAAATCAGAATCTTTAACAATGCATATTATATATTTTCCTTTAGATAGAAAAATATGCAAGGATATTATAGTCAATTGCTCTGGTTTATTGTGGTCACCACTGCATTGTAGCAGAAGTATTTGAGTAAACATTAGTTTCAGTTACGCAGAATAGATTTGATATTCTCACCAAAGCCTATCAACTTTCCTTCTGTAGTCAAATAAAATATATATCTATAATCTCTTGCATTCAAGTAAAATATATTTGCATGCAGGTGGTATCTGCACCTATGGATATAGATATGAAGAACTATATCCATTCTAACATACATACACAATATAGAAGGAAAGCTGATTTTCTGCTGTGGTGAGAACAACTAGCTTCTCAATCTCTTTCTTTATATTATATATTTGTATCCAAACACAATAATACAGTTGAAATCAGATACTGTCTAGATTTTGCATGAATAGTATACTTTAAGAAAGCAACAGAGAGTCCTGTGGCACCTTTAAGACTAACAGATGTATTGGAACATAAGCTTTCGTGGGTGAATACCCACTTCATCACACGCATGAAGTGGGTATTCACCCACGAAAGCTTATGTTCCAATACATCTGTTAGTCTTAAAGGTGCCACAGGTCTCTGTTGCTTTCTACAGATCCAGACTAACATGGCTACCCCTCTGATACTTTAAGAAGTGTACAAAGGCTATGGAGACATTACTAACTGGTCCTACATTTTCTGGTGGTTCTGGAAAAGGTTACATTCCTTACATTTAAAATAATTGAGAATATTTGACATTTTCAGACCAGGTATAGCAGATTTAGAAACAAAAAGGCTGATTGTGGCTCTGTTGGTGATCAACTACTTGTGCAAGTAAGGACTCACCACCAGCATAAATGAGGGTTCCCCCAGGTCAGCAGCAAGCACCAGATTGTCTTTCTGGAGTTCCATGCAGAAAAGCAAAAAGGCTGTAAAATATTCAGGGCACACTTCACAAAGGAAGTAGAAGGTTTAGAAGTGGAGAACTGATTACTGATACCTTAGGATTTATTGCTGTCATTAAATTCCAACTTTACAATTACTCAATAAAGAACTGGATATCTTTTTATAACCAGAAAAAGCACATAATACATTTGCTAGGAACACCCCCACATAAACAGTAATTTTTCCATATTCACAGTACAAATTTTGTTCCTTCTCAGTGAAATTTGGTCCTGTGGGAACTATGTGGGACCAAAGGGTCATATGTTTCTACCATTCAGTAGAACTCTGTTCTAGTGATGTTTAGTGAGAAAAGGCTGTATTAACAGAGGAGATCATCGTAATTAAGATGAATTTTTCTGGAGACAAATCTCATCCATAATACTGATTCATCTAGATGTCACTCTGCTTCTAGACCATGTGCTACCATAAGAGCATGCATTTCTTTACCAAATTTGGCCGACCACCCCATCACTGCTTTTTCTTTTTTCACTAATCTAGAAAAGGTTCATTAGAGCATTCTCTTCAAGCTCAAAGACCTAATTCTGATCACCTTATTCACACAAGTAGTAAGAATAGCAGCATTTGGCTTCAGATGTACTAAAAATGGCATCACAGGATTCCTGGCTTAAAGTGTCGTGGACTTCCATGTTAAACTTGTTCAGTGTACATGCAAAAAAGTTCTCTCTCTCTCTCTCTCTCTCTCTCTCTCTCTCTCAGAGCCACAGACTCAATCAGAGATCTGACATTAAAGCTGGGTTCTATCCTTTTTGTTCATCATCTGTAGTAATACAATTCTGCAATCTATCCAAAAAATTCTGCCCTGCTCCTCCTTTGAGGACCATGAGTCAACTTATTCCTTGGCAACTTTTAAACTATCTTATTATGTTCATTAGCACTGTTGTAATCCAAGCTGTGTCAGTCTTTCCAATATAAACTTGTATTTTCATGGCTTTATGACTCTGCCATAAATATTTGCTCCAGGCCGAAAGGTCTCAGCATGGGAACACATTTTAATAAAATTTGAGAAATCTATTTTGTCATTTACAATTGATTGTGAGATGCTCTTGCTTGCATTCTTGTAATTTAAAACCCACTTTCTTTTTTAAATATGGAAACTATGGTTCATAACATGGACAAATTTCTTTTTACAGCATGTAGAAGTCAACTGACCACAAAGGTTTTGTTAACCCACCTGCCAACTACAACTAGGGAAGATTACTCTTGAGTGTTTCTGCTCTTTCCACTCAAGAGGTTGTTTGTGGATAATCACTCATCTGCCCTATGCTGTGTCATGGGATTGTTGTCCTGATCAATATGTATTTTATGCAGCTGGGAGAGATGGCTAGATGACGGGCTGTGAGGGTGAGATGGCACTCAGCTCTAACTTTCTTTTTTCAATCATTGCACAAAGCAAACCCCAAATGTTTCAACTGTCATCACAATGCCAGCCCAATAAGCAGGGAGGAAAAGTAAAAGAAGAAAAATAAGGGGAACAACTTTGATCTCAACTTGTTTCTCATTGAAGTTGCATCTAATACTTTATTTTCCAATCTTGAAAATTGACTGTAACTCAAATTAAATGGATTACATTTGGTCATTTTACAGTGTTTTCTGTGAGTTAGACACATGTAGAATTTTAGCTAATTCAGAATTTACCTGTATTATGTTCTTTGACATTGAACCACCTTTTTCTTTGTTTCTTGTCACAAAATGACAGTGATGTTCTCCTGACACTCCGATACCATGTTATACTGAACCACTATCAAGATTTCCCCTAAGATCACAATGATGCTGTTGCCTAATTTACCTAGTACCTGATCCAACTCCCATAAAAATCAGTGGCCCGCGCTCTGTGCCAGGTCAATTTTCTGCTCAGTGCAGCAGAGTGTGAATGCTATCGGGGAGCTGGTTATAGATCTTTGATTTTCAGGGCTGATCTGTGTTGCCTGAGCTGCACAAAGGTGCTAGAACAAAACAGAAAATCTGTTCTGGAGTCTTTCTATTGATTTAATGGGAGTCAGATTAACCCTCTGGTCCTTGCTCCCTCCCATTATATTCATTTGAGATTTGCCTTGAGTAAGGATAGAGCATTTATTGCAGATAGCAAGAGTCCTCAACTCCCACTGAAATCAATGGGAACTGATGGAATTCAGCCACTCCAAGGTGTTCAGAATGTTGCAGCATAAACCCTTTGGGCCGAATATTTTTCCCATTGGTTCCTTAAAGAGCATAAGAACAAAAGAACGGCTATACTGGGTCAGACCAAAGGTCCATCAAGCCCAGTATTCTGTCTACAGACAATGGCCAATGCCAGGTGCCCCAGAGGGAATGAGCAGACCATGTAATCATCAAGTGATCCATCTCCTGTTGCCCATTTCCAGCTTCTGGCAAACAGAGGCTAGGGACACCATCCCTGCCCATCCTGGCTAATAGGCATTGATGGACCTATGAAGTGAATGTGGCAGACTGACAATATCCCAAACATACCTTATGAAATTAAGATAAACTTTATTGAATTAAATTAAAATTTATTGGATTAGGGTTAATACCTTTGGGGTCCATTGTATTAAAAATGCAATTGTGTATGTGTTACTATATGGACCTTCTTCAGTAGGGAGGGGGATGCTCGTGTATTTCCTCAATTATCAACCTTTTGAAGCCATGCCATGGAAAGGTATGCATATACAAGTTCAAACTGCATTCTCCAGGGGCCAACAGACAAAATAAAAGGGGTGAGGCTAAGCTATTTATCCAAAAACTGGCTCATGGCCTTCTTTCTGATCCAGCAAATAGATAAGACCCCTGGTCCATGGAGAGCCCCAATCCTTTGGAAAGGGTTGGCAGCACTGGGCCTACTGAGGCCTCATAAGATGAGTGCTCGTACTTAGGTGAAGCTGTGATGAACTTGTAACCACAAGTAATCCCCTTTGGTGGGATGTTAAAGGACTGCTCCTGCCAGAATCCATGTTAGGGTGATGTCTGGTAAGCTTATTAGCATGCCTGTAGGTTCTTTTATTGTTTTTAACATGTTTTCTCTATAGTGCTTTTACTGTAACAAAGGTAAGTCTTGCATAGGAAGTGCTGTGTGGTACCGTATAACTGTAGCAATTATACCCATTAACCGTTGTAAAGAAAAAGCAAGCAGGTTCTGTTTGGACAGCCTATCTCTGTTGAAGATAACACAGTGTAGACCAGTGGTTCTGAAAGCCGGTCCGCCGCTTGTTCAGAGAAAGCCCCTGCTGGGCCAGGCCGGTTTGTTTACCTGCTGCGTCTGCAAGTTCGGTCAATCATGGCTCCCACTGGCTGTGGTTCGCCGCTCCAGGCCAATGGGGGCTGCGGGAAGCGGTGTGGGCCGAGGGATGTGCTGGCCTCCCTTCCTGCAGCCCCCATTGGCCTGGAGCGGCGAACCACGGCCAGTGGGAGCCACAATCGGCTGAACCTGCGGATGCGGCAGGTAAACAAACCGGCCCGGCCCGGCAGAGGCTTTCCCTGAACAAGCGGCGGACCGGCTTTGAGACCCACTGGTGTAGACAAGGAACTGTGCAGCATGTAAATACGCTGGTTGGAAGGGAGAGGGATGCAGTTCTCCACCCAAGACAGGGAACAGCTGGGGAGCAGGAAGCTTGGGAGTGGATGCCCTTGCTGGATCACTGAGGAGAAATACAGGTGCAGTTGACCTGAACTCTGACAGAGAGTTGATACTATGAGTTTTTGCTGTTTGAGTTGCATCCAAAGTAAGCTGCTTGTACAAGAGGGTTACCAAAGTCAATGTGAAGGCTTTGTTCCCAGACATTCTTTCAAACTCAGGCAAATTTAGGAGGAGTGAGACAAAAGAACTTAAACGGTATTGAATTTTTGACTACATGCTGCAATGTTAAAAATTTCAATCAATATTTTAAAAATAAACATGAGGGAAGGAAAGGAAGAAACTTCCCTGCATAAAGTCCTTACCTTCATAAAAATGTGTGCACTGGCAGTCTTGCAATAATAAAGAGAAATCTGAGGGGTAGGATGTGAATCATGAGACATTCTGCTTCTGTAGTTCATTTCCAAACAGAAGGAGCCAATGTAAACTCCGTGGAGTTTATCATCTGATGCCAACAAATCCTGTTTATGAATTACAGATGCTGCTATAACACTTAGAAGTGTGGGGCCAGATCCTCACACTTGAGCAACATCAACATAGCTGCATTAAAAGTCAATGGAAATACATTGATTTACAGTAGGTGGGGATCTGGCCCACTCTCTCTTTAGGTACCAGTGTGGCTTGTGAATATGAGAATTTGCAAATGCTTTACAAAATACTAGTTATAAGGCTTTTTACATTTCTTTCATAATAAAGAACTATTTTACCACCTGACAACCTCAGATTTTTACATTGTGAAACAGATGATGAAAGAGCACACACCGAGGTTTATATAAATTTTGGTGAATCTGTTTTGCCTTGCTACATATTCTTGTGGTTATTTTGGCACTTGGCTTGGTGTGGTTCCTGTGCTGTGAAATGAGTTCCGTTGTTAAAGCAGGAGGAAGTAGCATGGCAACGTGTGGATGCATTAGGGGTGTTTTGCTTGTTAAGATCACTTCCTTACATATGTTCCTGCTTGATATGCCACATTTAAAGTAAGGTTCCATCCGTAATTATAAATAAGAACAAGGTAACTGTAAGCAAGTGAAGTTCCCATCCTGCTCTGAAGGGAATTTACACAGTCAGCAAACACACCAAATGTCCCCTCTTTGTGTGGTTTGCATTTATTGGTAGTTGAAACAATTACTCCACAAAATAAACTTCAGTTTAAGCTTTCTCCTCCAACACTGGCTGTTCCCATTCCTATCCTATTCCAAACCCTAGTTCTCTCTGCCCAGACAATTGTTTCCATGCCTATCAGAATGAGTCAGCAGAATTTACTCTCTAACTTTATGCAGGGTTCTAACTGTTGCTGACCTGGCTGGTCAAGAGAAGAAATATCTCACTGTGTAATGGCATCAGAAGTGTCTAATTCAACCTGAGGTTTGTAGTTAGTCTGTGTATCCTTCACCTCCCCATTGAACCCACTAAGTTTACAGAACAGATGAATAGGAAGAACATATATTTTTAAATGATACATTTCTGCAAATATAAATTTATTTACTTTTTTTATTAAAAGGTCGTATAGGATCTTATGCATAATTATAAATGTGGCCTTTTATAAACATCCAAACATCCACAAGCTTTCACACCTCCTCTGTTGCTGATTGTGTTCCTGTAAACTGAACTGCAGTTTGAAAATTATTGGTGTTAATTTGAGTGGAGTTTGCTTGCAGGATAATTTAGTAAACTAGCAGATCGATCGAAATTAGATTATGGACTGCTCTTACACAAAGTAATAAAGTACACAGCATCTGATACAAATCAAGTAATGCTATCAAAGCACAGGCTAAGTTCAATACTACAGAGTTCATTTCATTTAAAAATAGTTAAGTGATACTCACAGGGCTCCTACAATATGCTAATAGAGTAGTGCAGGATCTGAATCTAACTGAAAACTACATTTAGGATTTTAAGCATAACACTCAGGGAGGCATTGTTGTGAGAGTGCATGTTTGTCTGTGTATTGGAGTAGGCAGGAAAGTGGGAAAGGAGGGCTGCATTATTTTGACTTATACCACCGCAAATCATATGGATAGAATATCTTCCTTAAATTAACAATAGAGACCATCACTATGTTTCATTGGCCTAGCAACAAGAAAATTGGGAAACTTCAGTCACTATCTTCCATTAATTTTCATGTAAGTAGCTATGCATCTTTAAATAAAGAAAGTGTAACTTGTCCACAAGCAAAATTGAAGTGTTAGCTGACTTGACATGTTCTCTATGAAAAGCATGTAAAATATATTTAAAATCACGAACTTAAAATTAATTGCTAAGATTTAATGATTGCTGTTCTAATGAATGTTCCACATCTGCCTTGCTTTGAGCTTCACACACAGCAATCACGTGTTGCAATGTTTTACAGTTATTGTGACTTTTTATGCTGCTTGGCACTGAACAAACATATAATTAAAAGATTGTCCCTGTCCCAAAGATCTCATAATCTAAATATAAGACAAGACAACAGGTGGAACCAAGCAGACTGGGGACACAAAGAAACAATGAGACAATGCTGGTAGTTTTGTAGTCCCACTGACACAATCAACTATAAATCTGCTGCAAAGGTAATGCAACATGAGGCAGGGCCACTTCAG
Source organism: Chrysemys picta bellii (assembly GCF_011386835.1). Taxonomy (NCBI): domain Eukaryota; kingdom Metazoa; phylum Chordata; order Testudines; family Emydidae; genus Chrysemys; species Chrysemys picta. Next base: position 275,929,854 of record NC_088791.1, on the reverse strand, counting down.
ACTAGGGAGTCTCATTGATGGGGATGCCAGAGCCCAGGATGGGAGGAGGAAGCCCTGGCAGTATGGTTCTGTCAGAGCTGTGCTGCTGAGGAACTGGAAGGGGAAAGGGCACTAGAGCTGGCACATAGGCATGGGTTTGACATGCAGATGGCCTCTGTTCCAAGTCGACTTCCTGAAGTATCTAAGGATCTCAAGGTAGATGTGGGACCCAGGGTAAAACCGCAGCCCTTTCCTTTAAGGGGTCAAACCTAGTCCCACCTCCCTTTCCAACACTCCTGATGGAATGGTTTGGGGAACATGGTGTGAGGGGCATTTTAAGTATTCCTCCCCCCAGGCTCCTTTCCCACTGGTTTTACCAGGCATAGAGAGTCCACGCCATTGACCTGCAGGTTTCCATTACAAAAAGTGCTTTATTAGAGGACAGCAAAGTAGCCTCACAAGACCTCTGTTCCTGAAAGGTACTGAACACTCTCAGCTCACCATGAAGCCAATGGGATTTGAAAACATTCACCTTTTAAAAGAGTGCTCAGCACCTCAGAGGACAGGGCCCGAAATCTCATGACTTCTAAAGGGGAATCATTTTTAATTAATGTATTTATTTAGTCTCCTCTGCCCCTCTCGGGCACTTACAGAAGTGAGCTACACCTTAGGCCAATTCATTCTCTGAGAGAAACTTTGTTGTATTTGGATTTGGCCTATTATTATTTTTTTATTTGACAATAAAGCCTACTTCTCCTGGTCTGATTAATCTGACACAGTTCTGCATGTACCATAGCTTCTTATCTTCAGCCTCTCTTTAATACTATACGTATGTGACATTCTCTTTCCATACCCCTAGAGTCATCCTAGAAAATTATTTTAACATTCACTGTGCTAATTTTATCACACAGCAAACATTTGTGCAATACGATGTAAGCAAACAAGTTTTCAAAGCCCTAAATAACACTGCTCTACAGCCAAAATGCTTCTGAAATAAATGTAGTCAAACTTTACTAATTCTGGGTCACTGAGAACGAAAATGATGCTTAAAATTGTTGATTGGCTCTAGTTTTCAAGATATGCTATTGGGTCAGTATATACGACCGTTGAATTGGGAATGGAGGAGGATAAGTGAGTTATAAAGGGAAGGGATCTCAATTTAAACCAGAAATGACTACAGTACATCTTTGACTGGATCTATGAATAAATCTATGACTGGGTTTGGACAGTACTTGCTTTTTAGGCAAAACAATGAATGATGCAATCTGAAGCTGGTATTGCGTCATACATGATATGAATTGCATCGTGTTATTCCTAGAAGTCATGGATGATGCAATCATAACGAAGCTTACATCACTCTGCTGAACAAATTGCCCTATATCAGCTCTAGAAATCATACAGTGTCGTGCTCTCTTATTTGTCAGTGTTCGATTTTGCAAAGGGACACATTTCTGTTTAGCCAAAGTGAGCAGAGATGCCTCGTACTTGTGTGAACAGTGCAGATAACTTCTGCTATGTTTGTGGTGAAGTGACTTTTGCATCACAAAAGCACAGTATAACCACTATGGTTAAGAAAGCCTATCACCTTTATTTTGGCTGCAAAATTGGAGATCAGGACAAGAGGTGGGCCCCACACATATGCTGCAACACTTGTGCAAGAAATCTTCGCCAGTGGTTGAACAGGAAAAGGAAATCTATGCCTTTTGCAGTGCCAATGATTTGGAGAGAGCCAACAGATCATACCAGCAATTGTTACTTCTGCGTGGTGCCTCCAGTTGGGAAAGGTGTGTCAAAGAAGAAAAAGTGGACTGTGCATTATCCAAACATTCCATCAGTTATACGCCCAGTACCCCACGGAGAAGGACTGCCGGTTCCTGATGCACCAGAATCATTCTCACTTGAGTCAGACGAGGAAGAGGATGAAACTTCTGGTTCTGAACCATCAATGTCACAGGACCCACATTTTCTCCCATCCTCCTCCTCTGAACCACACCTCATAACACAAGGTGAACTGAATGACCTTGTCAGGGATTTGGAACTACCCAGGAGTAAGGCAGAGCTGTTGGGCTCCAGAGTATAGCAGTGGAATCTCCTGGCAGGTGATGTTAGGGTTTCCATGTTCCGTGACCGTCAAAAGGATCTTGTCCCATTCTTCTTCATGGAAGGTGATCTTGTAGCCTGCAACAACATCGATGGTGTGATGGGAGCCCTCAACATCATTCACGATCCAGATGAGTGGAGACTGTTCATTGATTCGTCTAAGACGAGTCTTAAAGCTGTTTTACTGCATAATGGCAATGTTTTGCCATCAATACCAGTTGGTCATGCAGTCCATATGAAGGAAACCTATGACAACATGAAACAACTTTTGAGGTGCATAAACTATGACCAACATCAGTGGCAGCTTTGTGGCGATTTGAAGGTTGTTGTTCTCTTGCTTGCTCTGCAGACTGGATACACAAAGTACTGCTGTTTTCTCTGTGAATGGGATAGTCGTGCAAGAGATTCCCACTACATCAAGAAAGATTGGCCACTCCAACAGTCATTGGAGCTTGGGAGGAAAAGTGTTCAGCATCCACCACTTGTTGAATCAAGGAAGATTTGGTTACCATCCTTACACATCAAGCTGGGTCTGATGAAGAACTTTGTCAAGGCCATTGACAAAACACAAGCAGCTTTCAAGTACCTCCGTGGAAAATTTCCAAGGTTAAGTGAAGCTAAGATAAAGGAAGGTGTCTTTGTTGGTCCTCAGATTCGTGAACTTCTTCGAGATGATGCATTTGACCATGCACTGCGTGGCAAGGAAAAGACAGCATGGAAAGCCTTCCAGTTAGTGGCAATAAATTTTCTCGGAAACAACAAGGCAGACAACTACAGGTTGTTGGTGGAAAACCTCCTCAAAGCATACAAAAGCCTTGGTTGCAACATGTCACTAAAGAGACATTTTTTGCTCTCTCGTCTAGATTTTTTTCCACCAAACTGCGGAGCAGTGAGCGACAAGCACGGCAAGCGATTTCACCAGGACATTGCAACAATGGAGAAACGCTATCAGGGCAAATGGAGCCCATCAATGCTTGCAGACTATTGCTGGACAGTGACAAGAGATGCTCCATTTAATGAATACAAGAGACAAGCCAAGAAGCGCCGAGTAGACACTGAATAGGACTAAACTATGTACAGAATAGTTTTTTGCCTTTTGTTTCATAATAAATTTTATGTATATAACCCTTTTGCTGATTTTTAAAGTGTTCCATAAACAGGACAGGTGAAATATTATCATGTAAAGCAACCATAAACACAAGAAAAGACCTAGGTTTACAGTTTATGATTAAAACTCTACTATCTACACAATATACATAGACATAAAATGTAAAAACTTAAATATCTTAGAAACAGTAGCTAATCAGTTGTTTTAATTGTCATATTTGAATTCAGCATGTCAAAATACATAATAAATAGCACATTTTATCTCTGAAGCAGACGACTTCTCAAAAATTGTAGACCAGTGTAACCAGTAATTCAGCTGATAAGATGTAATGACAGAACCGTAGCGATACAGTCTTCTTGGAGAGCTTACTGATGAAGAACATAATATGCCTCTTACACTAATACTCCCCAACAGAGTCCCACTAATGAGCATTTTTAAAGGGGAAAACAGTGCAGTTGCCACCACTGTCAGTGGTTCCATTCACTGATCTTTCACTCAAACAATTAATGCCACATCTTTTTTTCCCACTATCAAGTTACCAGACAAGTTATTTGTCTTTTCTTTCTCTCATCACTCCCTTTCAGTCTATGTCTTTTCATCTAATGGCTTGTGGGACTACTATTTGTTCTTGGCCTTCTAACCTTGGGCTACCTCGGTCTCAAAAAGTGGAATATCTATTGTTGGTGTCCAAGTTTAATACCTCCATATGTGTTTCCCTTAAACTCTGCCTTGTTGCCACATTCTTCCATTCTATTTCATCCCAATCCAAATCCAGTTATTCAGTGATCTACCTGCCTAATGTTTTGTACTCATACTTATCACTATGATACCTGCTGACTTTATATCTCTCTACTGATGGTGCTCTTGTTCTCTATAGAGAAATAGGTATATCTTCCACACTGGACTGCCTTGATATCCTTGGTAGAAATTCTAAACACAGATCTCTCCCTTCTCCTCCTTCTCCCCCCACACTGCTCTTTTTACCATCTGCAAGATCTCACTTGCTTGCTTCATTAAGTTCACTGAACCCCAGTTACCTGGCTCAGCACTGTCTGCTCATTTGCAATCACTCACCAACCCACAACTGCTCTCTCAGCCTCTCCCCCTACAAAATAAGTTTCCAGAAAAAGCCTATTAAACAGATCCCCACCCCCAACCAGCTCTAAAACTGCCTTGCTCACCAAAGCAGCACTGCATCCAGCCAGAATCACTCCACGTAGAGGTTCTATACTGACTCTACTTTTGTAAACTTGCAGGAATCATTCAACGATTTCCCATCTACTGTTGACTTTTTAAGATGAATATCTACAGGACTGTGCCAAAGGAAACAGGTGCCATTGCATAGAAAAGGAAGGACAAAAATATGCATTATGGATCCCTCCATTATAAATTACATCAGGCTAGTTACTCTGAGAGTAATAAAAAATGTTGAGAACAGAGCAAACCTCTCTTGAAATTGTTTTCATAGATTCATAGATTCTAGGACTGGAAGGGACCTCAAGAGGTCATCGAGTCCAGTCCCCTGCCCTCAAGGCAGGACCAAATACTGTCTAGACCAGAGGTTCCCAAACTTATTTGGCCTACCGCCCCCTTTTCAGAAAAAAATTTACTCAGCGCCCCCATGGAAATCTACCTTCTTTAAGCGAACAAACAGAAAGATGCAGTGACAAATTTGTGTTCTTTTATGTATCTATATTTCTACCTACGTCCTACAATATAGTAAAGAAAGATGTGTTATTAGAATATCGCCCACGACATCAGGTATACAGTGGTTTTTGCGTAAGATGGCAAAAGACAACCAAACTAAAATACTAATGAAACTAATAAACTGGGTTTTGTTCTTTGCTCAGCATTAGATATATGTATTTGATATTAAACTGTCAAATATCAAACTAAATTTATCAAGAAATAATGAATTAAAAAATAATCAATATGCAATTAAAAATCAGTTAATAGTTTTAATTTAGTTTGCCCTTATTTAAATAATTGTTCCTTATTAGCACACGCCTTATTTACCAATTAACACAGATGATTCGATAGATATAAATAAATGTTAATAGTTAACAGTTTTTTTACAATTTCATTACCGTTTTCGTTAATATTGTAATAAAAAATGACAAATATATTGACTGTACACTTCAAATAGTACTGTACCGCCACAAGCCTGCTACGATTTTATTATTAGTAAGCACTAGAGACACAGAAACGTACGGTAGATATGTAAGAAAATGTATAAAAATACTCACGTGTAAATTGCTCTTTTATTGAAACAACAATAATACAATTTGCTTTGTATGTGATCCATAATCCGTAAAGATCGAAGGTATTGAATATGAATAAAACATTTTAAATACTTATTGCACTATTGTTAACTGCTTTTTACACAATTAAGAAACAATCTAAATTAGATTTCATACATGTCGCCTATTTATAGTATCGTATTGTAAACAAGTCATTACACGCACATATTCCTGCCGATGCATGCTGGACTTCCCGACAATGCGCGACACGCTCGCCTGCCAACACTTGCTTGTTAAGAGCTGTTGGCGGACTTGACACCTGATCGGTTATAATTTGTGAATTTATTTGGAAAATAAAGTAATCACTACAACTTTAACTCTATGTTACACAACAGATGAAACATGTACGAATGGTTTTTCAAAATTTTCTTATATTCTTTCTTTATGCTTCCACCACCCCCTTATTTTTATTCAACGCCCCCCAATTGCACCCGAGGCTACTACTGCCCCCCTGGATCGTTCCAGCGCCCCCCAGGGGGCGGTATCGCCCACTTTGGGAACCTCTGGTCTAGACCATCCCTAATAGACCTTTATCTAACCTACTCTTAAATATCTCCAGAGATGGAGATTCCACAACCTCCCTATGCAGTTTATTGCAGTGTTTAACCACCCTAACAGTTAGGAACTTTTTCCTAATGTCCAACCTAAACCTCCCTTGCTGCAGTTTAAGCCCATTGCTTCTTGTTCTATCCTTAGAGGCTAAGGTGAACAAGTTTTCTCCCCCTTCCTTATGACACCCTTTTAGATACCTGAAAACTGCTATCATGTCCCCTCTCAGTCTTCTCTTTTCCAAACTAAACAAACCCAATTCTTTCAGCCTTCCTTCATAGGTCATGTTCTCAAGACCTTTAATCATTCTTCATGATTAATCAATCATTGCTCTTCTCCGGACCCTCTCCAATTTCTCCATATCTTTCTTGAAATGCGGTGCCCAGAACTGGACACAATACTCCAGTTGAGGCCTAACCAGCGCAGAGTAGAACGGAAGAATGACTTCTCGTGTCTTGCTCACAACACACCTGTTAATACATCCCAGAATCATGTTTGCTTTTTTTGCAACAGCATCACACTGTTGACTCATATTTAGCTTGTGGTCAACTATAACACCTAGATCCCTTTCTGCCGTATTCCTTCCAAGACAGTCTCTTCCCATTCTGTATGTGTGAAACTGATTGTTCTTTCCTAAGTGGAGCACTTTGCATTTGTCTTTGTTAAACTTCATCCTGTTTACCTCAGACCATTTCTCCAATTTGTCCAGATCATTTTGAATTATGACCTGGTCCTTCAAAGCAGTTGCAATCCCTCCCAGTTTGGTATCATCTGCAAACTTAATAAGCGTACTTTCTATGCCAATATCTAAGTCGTTAATGAAGATATTGAACAGAGCCGATCCCAAAACAGATCCCTGCGGACCCCCACTTGTTATGCTTTTCCAGCAGGATTGGGAACCATTAATAACAACTCTCTGAGTACGGTTATCCAGCCAGTTATGCTGGATACCCACCTTATAGTAGCCCCATTTAAACTGTATTTGCCTAGTTTATCGATAAGAATATCATGCGAGACTGTATCAAATGCCTTACTAAAGTCTAGGTATACCACATCCACAGCTTTTCCCTTATCCACAAGGCTCGTTATCCTATCAAAGAAAGCTATCAGATTGGTTTGACACGATTTGTTCTTTACAAATCCATGCTGGCTATTCCCTATCACCTTACCACCTTCCAAGTGTTTGCAGATGATTTCCTTAATTACTTGCTCCATTATCTTACCCTGGCACAGAAGTTAAACTAACTGGTCTGTAGTTTTCTGGGTTGTTTTTATTTCCCTTTTTATAGATGGGCACTATATTTGCCCTTTTCCAGTCTTCTGGAATCTCTCCCATCTCCCATGATTTTCCAAAGATAATAGCTAGAGGCTCAGATACCTCCTTTATTAGCTCCTTGAGTATTCTAGGATGCATTTCATCAGGCCCCGGTGACTTGCAGGCATCTAACTTTTCTAGGTGATTTTTAACTTGTTCTTTTTTTATTTTATCTGCTAAACCTACCCCCTTCCCATTAGCATTCACTAGGTTAGGCATTCCTTCAGACTTCTCGGTGAAGACCGAAACAAAGAAGTCATTAAGCATCTCTGCCATTTCCAAGTTTCCTGTTACTGTTTCTCACTGAGCAATGGGCCTACCCTGTCTTTGGGCTTCTTCTTGCTTCTAATGTATTGATAAAAAGTCTTCTTGTTTCCCTTTATTCCCGTAGCTAGTTTGAGCTCATTTTGTGCCATTCATTAAGAAGACAGATCTTACATTACTGTATTCCTTTTGACAATCATATCCGCTCATTCACTCAGCTCAAAGTCCTTTTTATTGCCATTTACTCTGTTTCTTTCTCACTTCCGTTAGAGTGGAACAATCCTGGAACTCACTTTTTCATCCACTACTTTAAAATGGTAGCACTGCATATGCACCATACTCCAGAACCAGCTAAAATGGCAAGTGCTTTGAGTACCATGTTTAAAATATTATAAATAAAACACAGAGGGGGGCCTGTCATAAATATATAGCTACGAGTGGCATAAAATCCCTCCTTTACCTGTAAGGGGTTAAGAAGCTCAAATAACCTGGTTGTCACCTGACCAAAAGGACCAATAAGGGAAGAAGAAACTTTCAAATCTGTGGCAGGAGGTTTTGTTTGTGCTCTCTTCATTGTTCTCTCTGGAACAGAGAGGGACCAGGGCAGTAAAAACCATCTCCTAAAACCCTGCCTGAAATAAGTATCCAAGATTACAAAAATTGTAAGTAATAGTAAGGAAATGCATTAGCTTATCTTTTCTTTTAGCTTGTGAATTTTCCCTATGCTAAAAGGGAGGTTTATTCCTGTTTTTTGTAACTTTGAAGTTTTGCCTAGAGGGGAATCCTCTGTGTTTTAAATCTTATTACCCTTTAAAATTACCTTCCATCCTGATTTTACAGAGGTGCTTCTTTTACTTTTTTTCTTTATAATAAAGTTCTGCTTTTAAGAACCTGATTGGTTTTTAGTGTCCTAAAAATCCAAGGGTCTGGTCTGTGCTCACCTTGTTTACCTATTTGGTTGGTATATTATTCTCAAGCCTCTCCAGGAAAGGGGATGAAGGGGCTTGGGGGGAGATATTTTGGGGAAACAGGAACTCCAAGTGGTCCTTTTCCTGAATCTTTGTCTAACTCACTTGGTGGTGGCAGTGATACCATCCAAGGACAAGGAAGAATTTGTGCCTTGGGGAAGTTTTTAACCTAAGCTGGTAGAAATAAGCGTAGGGAGTCTTTCATGCGGGTCCCCAAATCTGTACTCCAGAGTTCAGAGTGGAGAGGGAACCCTGACAGGGCCTGTAGTGGGGCAGCTGCCCCACTCCTGGGGAACAGGGGTTAAAAGCAGCCAGGCTAGGCTGATTGGGGAAGCTGGGGCCACTCCCAATCAGGCCACAGCTGGCCCTATAAAAGGGCTGTGAGCCAGGAGCTGAGTCAGTTTCTCTCTACCTCTGGAGAGAGAGGAGGACCTGGCTGCCTGGGAGAAAAGGGTACCTGGGGTAGAGTAGTGCTGGGGATCTCCAGCCTTGCAACTTGCAAGGCCTAAGGAAGGTACTAGGGCTACAGAGGTGCAGCCTGGGAACAGGCAGAGGCAGCAGGTCCTACCCCCTTCCCAATGATGAGTGGCCTTTACAGACTGCAGTTTGCCCCAATGAAAGGGGGCTAGATGATGACAGGCAGTAGCCACTGAGGCAAGGTGGGTTTAGAGGGTTGGGGGTTCCCCTGGGATGGGAAACCCAGAGTAAGGGGGTACTGCTGGGGGCAGAACCCCAAGGTAAAGAGGTACTGGGGTCTGGGAGGGACATAGGGCCAGTGGGAGGTGAGAAACCGGCTTGCAGAGGGTGCTCCATATGCTGGAAAAGAGCTAATTCCCAGACAACCAGCAGGAGGTGCTGCACTGGTGAGTTGTTGCTTCGTTATAGGGCCAGATTCTGTCCCCTTTCTGCTACTCTGGCAGCTCAAAGGGGAGGAAAGCTACCCTAACAGAGCAGATATAGAGGATTCCCTTGCTGGCATTCATGGAGGGGCTTTGGACAGAGCCAAGTGCATCCCCATGTGGAGGAGCAGTCCCTAGGGGACCACTCTAACTGCCGTAACTTAGAGAAGCCTAAAAGCTGCTCTTTATTATTCTGGTGACTGAGACCCACCTCCTCACCACTACTACACAAATACCCTGGTCCCGCACCAAGTACAGCTCAGCCAGACTCAAGGATCTGGCCAGGAAAGAATTGTCTATTAATAGCATCTAATACACAGATTAAATAATAATATGTTGGTGTCACCACCATAAACATAAAACTGATTAAATTTAGCAACAGTTAGGAGAAGAGAGACATTTCAATATGAGTGCACAAAAAATATCTTTTTAGTGATATGTGCCACTAGGATAAAACAATCTATTAGCATTAACACTCACAAACCAAATCTCAAAGCTGACATAATAGTGCTGAACATCAGTGAGCCAGCAAAGACATAGTATACACCCACCATCATTGAATTTCCATCTCCCCTCCACCAGCTAATAAAAATGTTCCAATATCTTGTAATTCTGGGTCTTAATAGCCTCTGGCTGCTGAGAGAACACAAGTGGGAGGCAGAAAAATGCAGCCCCTTCTCCCATCCTAATACTTCATAGGCCTTAACAAGCACTCTGTTGATTTAAGAACGGTCACTCTGGATAGACATTTGGGAAAGGAATTCTGCAGTATAATAAAATTAAGACATTGAGAAATTAAAGAAGCAAGCAGGTTTCAGAGAAAAGGACAGACAAGTGATGTCCTCTTTCCTGACAAATGTTCTACCAAGTAAATAAGCCCCAAATGCCTCTAGTAGCCCTGATAGCAGCCAGCTGGAGTCTTTGTCCTGCTCACATATCACACAACCACAGGCATTGACTTTGGGCTATCTAGTTCCAGCCTCTCACAGCTGGAACTTTTACAAATCCAATGTAAGAATTTTTTCAAGATTTCTGGAAGGATTTTCTATTTTTTTTCCCCACAAAAGATGTATTGTCCTGTTGGTGATTACACCATCCATTTGACTAATTATTTCCAAGCAGTGATGTAGTGTACTATTTTATCCTGATTTACATCCCAAGGCGGACACTACATGGTTTGCTGAAGATAATGTTCCAGAAACAAATGGCTAAATACCAGTGATTTACTTTTTCAAAAAGCCGCTATGCATAAACAGACCCTGGAAGTCTGTGGAATTGTAAGAAGACCTGTAGGAGTCAGATTAAATCCTAGGTACCAGAGTCATATGAAGTCAGAATCTCTGCTTTTATTAACACTAACCAAGTAAGTCTCTAGCCCTCACAGTTGTGAAGACAAGCCTAAAAATGTGACTCACGTGTAATGGCCATGTTGATCCTGATGCTGGGTCTGCAGACAGCTTCCGGCTGAAGGTGGCACAACAGATGCTAGAGCTGGTTAGGAAGTTGCCTGGCCCCATGCTCAAACACCAGAGCAGACCATGCCCCTGGTATTTGGGAGGGGGCACTTTGCCCAAGGGACTATGTTGCCATGGTTGGGAGGCCAGGTGCCCCCTCTCTCCCAGCTGGAATGGAGGGAAAGAAGACTACCACCATTGGTTCAGAGGGGAAGAAGGCCCCTGGGCAGCTGCGGAAGGCAGAGGGAGTCCTCCCCCAGCCATGGCTGCTGTCTCCTCTGGGTCACTGGGGAGGCAAGGAAGGGGTGTAATAAAGGGAAGCCAAGCTGCAGAAGGAAGGGGATGGGGCGGGGGGCTGCTGGTACCAGTGCTCTGCAGGAGGTGCAGTACTGCTTCTCCTAGTAACAGCTGGTAAAGGAAAACTGTGGAAGCCAGTCTGTAGCAGAACCACCCGAGCTGTGAGCTTGGCATCAGTCTTAAATGGTTAACAATAAACGAACTCAAGATTTGGCTGTCTGTGCCTTTAAACAAATAACTCTCAGTCACAGTGTTTAATTCAGGGCCCTGGGCTAATACTGACAAGCTCCTCACTCAGCACTGCCCTTCAGAGGAAGCAGGCAAGCCTTCTTAACTGCTCTGTTGGCTCCCTATTGGCCAGTGTCTCCTCCTAGCCTTTCTAGGCCTCTGGAGGACCAAGTGTCATTAGTAACCAGACCTGACTGGGTTTTCTTTAAACAGGTGATGTGAGGGCACTGATGCCTCCTGCAGAGGGCAGAGAGGTCCTGATAGACCCAGTCACAGAGACCCAGCCACTACCACACCAATCATGGGCTAAGGCCATGGTACAGGAGAACTCTCATGTGTGGTTTTCCCCATATTTATCTTAATCCAGGCCTGAGATCAATAAATAACATAAAGAATGAGTGGCAAGAGCAAACCTGAGACTGTCCCTGAAAATGCATACACCCTGTGGCACCTTACCTTGCACTCAACACAAAAGTTTAGAGCGGGGGAGGGAGGGTTCTATATGGATCAGAATGGTCCATATAGAAACCTGAGCTGTGTGTAGGGGGAAGAGGAAGGTTGTCTTCCCCTCCACGCACTTTACCATCCACTGCCAGGAATTCCAGCATCTCTTTCTAGTAGATTTTTACCGTTTCCTTTTTAAATTTGTATGATGGAATTACTGCTTGTGAAAAGGGAAGGAATAATAACATTTAAGATTAAAGTTTTTCATTTTGAACCAAGATAAGATAATACTGAACTTGGTTATTTTATTCTGCCAGTCCGATCTCTGAAATAATTTCTGCAGTAAAAGTGTTTTTAGTCATTTCTTTCATTTTTTTTCTGTCATTTAGGGTACATATTGTTGATTTTGCTTAGCTAATATTGAAGCAATATTTCGTATGGTCTTGTGAACTATTTTCTGTTGTAACCCCACTATAACACGATTAATAATAGCAGTGGTACCTAAAAGGCATTTCATTACATATTTTTAAAATATTACTAATGAGACTTTAGAAAAACAACAACAACAAATCCAATTCCTTTACTGTACTGGACACGTTTCCAGCTAGACCAGTATTTTATGTACCAGGGACCAGTGGAAAATCTCGTACCATTGAAATATTGACGTACAGCACACACAAATATTTTCCTTCAAAGTCATAAGATGTTTCCTCAATGGAAACATTCAGCTGCAAATCTATGAATAAAAAACTTAGTCAAGATTTATCCTGGCCCATGCTGATATGACTAATTATCTCCATTAGCTAGAATACATTACAATAAACTTAGCAATACATATTTTATCAATATTATTCCCTTTTACTACTCTCCATGGCCTAACATTTTTTTCGTTTGGGACTAGTTTATAATTAGGCTTGACAGATAGTTTTAAAAAAATATTTTGACAGATAATATTTTTTATTTTTAAGCATTTTTTTCCAACTTTAATGTATTTTAAATTTTCACAGTTGTGCAAAATTGTGTGTGAGAGAGGTACAGGGCTGGCCCCAAGCATGAGCGCACCAAGCAGGTGCTTGGAGCGGCCAACGGAAAGGGGCTGCACGTCCAGATCTTCGGCAGCAATTCAGCGGCAGGTCCCTCAGTTCCTCTTGGAGGGGAGGACCTGCCACCAAATTGCCACCGAAGAATAAAGCGGCGCGGTAGAGTTGCCACCGAAGTGCTTGGGGCGGCAAAAACGCTGGAGCTGGCCCTGGAGAGAGAGAGACAATAAGAGGGGTCAAAGAATGCTTATTTAATTACAATAGACCTGAGATTCAAAAAGTTGAAGTTTATAACCATTAAAACACACATTGTCAATATTACATATCAAATATACAAAGTAAATATCCTTAAATCAAACTCTAATAAGTTCTCAAGCAGCATTTTTCTTACTTTGCCTATCTGTAAATTTCAATTATCAATAGAAATATTTTGTCAGTTTGTGTGTGCATAGTGAAATTGACATTTACTGACATTTATAGATAAAAATCTAAATCCTTCCAAGTCTATTTATAATTTACTTTTCATCCACCAAGTCCTTATCATGACAGTCTGTGACAGTCCATTTCAAAGGATGCACCGCATCATTAATCAACAGTAATGAAAATAACTTGAGATTATTTGCTTTGTGCACTCACTTTTTTGTTTCTAATGCATTTACCAATGAAACCTGAGCTTAAATGTAGCTGGCTTGACTAAATCAAGGTCAGAGAGGTCAAGTGACTTGTTTAAGGTCATAGTGACTAAGGCTTTCTCTATATTAGGAACATTTGGCTAAAATCTTCACTGTTACTCCCACCATTTCAGCTTCATTGGTAGCAACAATGTTGGAAGCACTGGCATTGACAAGACATCAGCATCTGCTGGCATTGTAAGCACCATCTCATGTAGACCAGCTATGAGAGGAATTAAGCAACCCGGTGTTTGAAACACCACCAGCCATCTGAAGCTCTGTCTCTACTAGTGCTCCTACTATTGCTGCTACTGATGGAGCTGAATTGATGGGAGCAGAGGTTGGAAGTTTAAAAAAAAAAAGGTAGATACTGTCTAAGTGGCTCAGGTAGTAGCTGAATGCCCTTGCCTCTGGTCTTCCAGCCCTTTTGCCATAAGTACTAGACCACTTTCTGCTCCCAATTTGCTTTCTGACATAATAAAGTTCTTAAGTAATTATATTTTCCCTACTACTATACCAACTTTCTGAAACCTTTTGAACTCCATATTAGTAAATAACTAGGAGCATTTCAGGACTCAAAACAAAATCATTTCTTTGGAGTAAAGAGGGAGATGGGGTATAACAGCAGATGTTAAATTAGCCTTACTTCTATTCTTTCTGCTCTCATATGATCCCTACAAAAGACGTATTCTGTATCCAGTTGATCTTATTAGGGTTTCATGTGTGCCATTGAAAACAGAATTTGGTTTATAGAGCAATCCAGTCTTCACTCATACTGACTGATTCCTCAGGCAAAGTAGAACATGATTTACCTCCTTCCCCTAACATTTGTGTGTTTGGATTACTTTCCTCCTCATATATTAAGCTTGCATTTTTTTTAAGTTGAATTTCATTTTGTCATTTTCTTCCCATATTTATGACCTCTCTGGATCCCTTTGTATTATTTTCTCTCTGCACTAGCATTTGAAATTTAGCATCTTCTGCAAACTTCAGGAACAGACTCTTTATCTGCACTCTCCTGTACCATTAATGAAGATGTTAACTACAATGGGTTGAATACCAGTCCCCATGGACTCTATTACACAATTCCAAAGCAATACATTTCTGTTTATCGTTATCCTTTGTTTATGATCTTCCAATCATTTTTCAATTCACAGTGTCAGATCCCAGCCAACTTCAATTAACTTTGAGAGCAAGATTTCATGAGAGATAGTATTAAGTATTTCATTAAAACTCAAACATATATATTGTTTAATTCTAATTTTTCAATGCTAGAAACAACAAAAAAAGCAATTGAGTTTATTAGGCAAGTTTGATTCTCTGTGACCCTGATTCAGGAAAGCACTTAAGCACATGCATAAGTAACACTGACTTTATTACTGATCAGGGATGGGATTGTTTACATACTTAAAGTTATGTACACTCTTCACTGCTTTGTTGAATCAGGTCCTATATACTCATGATACTTATTCTAATATCACAAAAATTATGTAAGATTTTAAAAAGAGAAAAAGGTATCAGTCATATTAACCAGGATTTTTCTACATTGCCAGCCAAATGAATGTGGAAGAAAGTATTTATGGCAGCCAGAGGGCTAAACATTCTAATTCATCTATTTGCTTTTTTAAAAACTGTTTCCTATGCAATAAGTTGAATGTAACAAATATTTACCAAAAGTCAGACATCTGTATTTTCCAGATTTGTGAATCTTTCACAATGTATGCATTTCCATCATCACCATGCTCCTAACATATTGCATACCATATGCTTTCTTAACACCATATCTCCACAAACATATCAATGTTATTAAAATCTAATGCAAGAGTTTCTTCCATTTGGAAGGGGGCTTCTGGCATAAACATAGTCTAAAAAAACCATAAGCAGACAGAGAAGACCTATTTAAAATGTTTAATTTGTTTATTAGAGAGACAAGGTGGGTGAGGTAATATCTTTTATTGGACCAACTTCTATTGGTGAGAAAGACAAGTTTTCAAGTTTACACAGATCTCCTCTTCAGGTCTGGGAAACTAATGAAGAGTGTCATGACTAAATACTAGGTTTGAACAGATCATTTAGCATGAGTACTTAGCATATATTTCAAGGGACCATTCAAGGTGAAATGGTCCATTAACATCTCTTCAGTCATGGGCAGCACTGCACCTCCCATTTGGGGAGGCTATCCCCCTGCACCACCTCTTCTGCCTGAGGCCCCACCCCCCACCTCGCCGCTTCCACCGTCCTGCTCCCATCAGCCAGACCACCGGTGCAGCCCTGAACCCCAGCCAGCACCCAGAGCAGCCACGAATCTTGGCCTGCCTGCCAGCGCCTGGAGCAGTCCAGAGGAGCCCCGAGCCCTGGCCAGCCAACCGGGGCCAAGCCCTGAGCCTGGGCCACCCAGAGGAGTTCTAAACCCCACCATGGCCCATCCCCGGGGCGGTGGCAGGGAGCATTAGCGGAGGTTTGGAGAGGCTTAGCTTCCCCCAGCTTCCATTACCCACCCCCCATGCCTCCGGTTATAAGGAGGAAAGGAAGGAGCAGGGGGAGAAAGCAGCAAGGGCGAGAGGAGGGTTGTAATTGGGTTAGTGATTGTTGTAATAAGCCATTAATCCAGTGTCTTTATTCAGTCCATGAGTTTTAGTGTCTAGCAAAGTTATGAATTTAAGCTCCCAGACTCATCTTTTGAAAGTGTTGTGCAGGTTTCCTTTGAGGATGTGTACTGATAGGTCAGATATAGTGATTGTTCTGTGAAAAGTGTTCACCCGCAATTGATATGATGTTTTTGTCTTTTATCATTTTCCTGTGTGAGTTCATTTGAGAGCATAGTGATTTCTGCTTTCACCCACATAGTTGCTACTGGGGAATTTATGAGGTACACCACATGTTGTGATAACTTGTGGATTGACCAGAGAAAACTGGATTAGCAATAACAAAGAGAAATCATGTACCTTAGAAAGAAGATGACTAAGAGGGGATGCAAGAACAATGAAATTGAAAGGTGGGATATTAAAAACTAATAAAATAAATACTTTTGCACACAACATATGATTAAATTGTGGAACTCATTGCCACAGGAAGTTGATGAGAACAAAATTTTAAAGATTCAAAAAGGGATTGGGTATTTATACTGTATGGGTATCCAGAATCTCCAGAGTTATCATAATTAATTATGGCAAAAATTATTAAAGGGATATTCAACTTTGTGCTTCAGGCTTAAATCAATATCTAATTGTTAGCGACTAGGAAGAGACCTATGTGGGGAGCGGACTGTAACACTAGTAAACCAAGTGTCAGCTCTGGCCAAGGCGGTAGGCGGTAGCTGAGAATTGACAAACTCATAGCGGGAAACCTAATCAACTCACCTGTATGTTAGTTTTGTTCAAAATAGATATTAATGTTATAAGAATGTATTTAGTGTTTAGACCAGGAGTGGGCAAACTTTTTGGCCCGAGGGCCAGATCTGGGTGGGGAAATTGTATACAGGGCCATGAATGTAGGGCTGGGGCAGGGGGTTGGGGTGTGGGAGGGAGTGCAGGGTGTGGGATGGGGTGCGGTGTGCAGGAAGGGGCTTAGGGCAAGGGGTTGGGGGCTCATGGCAGGAGGTTGGGGTGAGGAGGGGTGCAGCAGGGGACACAAGGCAGGGGGTTAGGGGGCTCAGGGCAGGGGGTTGGGGTGCGGGGTGCAGGAGGGGTTTGAGGTGTCGGCTCTGCTCAGCGCCACTTACCTTGAGCGGCTCTGGAGTGGCAGCGGCGCACAGCGGGGCTAAGGCAGGCTCCCTACCTGCCATGGCCCCACGTTGCACCACTCCCAGAAGCAGCCAGCATGTCCAGCAGTGGCTCCTGAGGGTGGGGTGGGGTGGGGCAGGCGGCTCTGCCACATGCTGCCCTTGCCTGGGGGTACCACCCCCAAAGTGCCCATTAGCTGCATTTTCCCATTCCCTGACAATGGGAGATGCGGGGAGCAGTGCCTGCAGGCGAGGGCAGTGCACAGAGCTCTCTGCTGCCACCTTCTCCCAGAGGCTGCAGGGATGTGGTGCCGGCCGCTTGCGGGAGCGGCGCGGGGCCAGGGCAGGCAGGGAGCCTGTCTTAGCCCCGCAGTCCCATGGGGCTGGCAATCCCGTGGGCCGGATTGAAAGACCTGATGGGCCAGAGCTTGCCCTCCTCTGGTTTAGACTCTATGAAATGCTTGTAAATTGCTGCATGCATTAAACTCACTTGTATGTCTGTATTCCATGCTACAAGGTAAAATAGACATTTGTTTTATAATTGTAAAAATGCCTGCTCTGAACTCAGACAGGAAGAGTGGCTCCGCCCACACATTAAGATTGACTATCAAGACTTAATAGGCCATCTAGGACAAAAAGCTTTGTTGATTGCCCCATCCACCCATGAAGAAGTTATGTGTAGGCACCCTCATCCCATCAGTTTGAACTCTGGGGGAAGGTCAAGAAGAAATGATTATCTCTTTGTTGTTTGAACTCTCACAGGGCCAGAGACACTAAACGAAATCAAAGATCCCAGGATCAGCCTGGATCCACTTGAAAGACATTTTGAACCGAACAGGAGTACTTGTGGCACCTTAGAGACTAACAAATTTATTAGAGCATAAGCTTTCGTGGACTACAGCCCACTCATCCGAAGAAGTGGGCTGTAGTCCACGAAAGCTTATGCTCTAATAAATTTGTTAGTCTCTAAGGTGCCACAAGTACTCCTGTTCTTTTTGCGGATATAGACTAACACGGCTGCTACTCTGAAACCTGTCATTTTGAACAGAGAGATTACCACATCTCTGTCACCTTGAGGAACCATAGATGGTAACTTATTTGTATATATATGTTTGCATGTTTTAACCTGTAAATAACTCTCTCATTTCTTTTTCCTAGTTAATAAACCTTTAGATAGTTTATTACAAGATGGCTACTGGTGTTGTCTTTGGTGTAAGATCTAGGGTACCATCTGCTCTGGGGTGAGTGACTGGTCTCTTGGGACTGGAAACAACTTGAATATTTTGCAATTTTTGGTGTAAGTGACCATTTATCACTAAGTCCAGCCTGCCTGGGTGGCAAGGAAGACTGGAGAGCCTGAGGGAAATATCTGTAACTCTGGAGGGTGATCCAGGAGTTCAGAACACTCCAGACAGTGTGACACATATTATTTGACATCTGCCTACTGCAGGATTCTTATACTTTCCTCTGAAGTATCTGGTACTGGCAATAGTCAGAGACAGGCAACTAGATTAGATGGACCTTGGGTCAGATCCAGTATGGCAATTTCTATGTTCCTAAATAATGGCTAGGCAAAGTTCCAGGGCCGGGAAAGAATAATAGAGTAGAGAGAAAAATAGAGATGAAATCCCAGCACCATTGAAGTCAATGGCAGACCTCCCATTGACTTCAATGCAAGGATTTCACCCTAGCTTTATCGCCCTCTCTCCTACTCCTGTGTGTGCATGTTGTCTATACAAAGTTCAATTCTATGGAGAGATTTACCCACACAGAATTATAGCTGGAATACTATTCTTGAACTATCAATGAGTGTTGAGGTTAAAAGTGAGAAACATTTGAGGAGTAAAGCAGAAAATTGTTACAGATTTTGTGAAATTTTGTGAAATTTTTCTACAAATTTAAATACTGTAAAATGAAAATAATTTGTCCAAAACCTTAGGCTGTGTAGGCTCAGGCTTGTTTAAAGCAAGTAACTAAATAATTTTAGGGAACGCTGCCTGGCATACCCCCTTGGTGCTTTTCTCAGCCTCTGGCCAATTGTCTTGGTTATGCTGCTGTTTCACCACACTGCTTATGCTGCAATGCATCAGTGTTGTCTGATGGCTTGAGTAGGGCACTGAAACCAAGTAATGCCTGTGCTTTAATCCTGGTTCACACCTCTGCCAGTGACTCGCCATGTGCTTTCTTAGACAAATCAGTGAATTTCTCTGTGTCGCTGTTTCCCTAGCCACAAAAAAGGTAATTCTAACCACAGCGAGTTGTTCTGAGGATTTAGAAGTTAATGCTGGTGGTGAAAAGAGCTAAATGCCAATGCTCTGATTCTGGATAGCAGGGTGATTTGAATGGGATTTAATCTTGTACTTAATCTTCTCTGAAAACATCCACTCAATGTGCAACATCAGTCAAAAACGTGAACAGAACGTTGGGAATCATTAAGAAAGGGATAGATAAGACAGAAAATATCATATTGCCTCTATATAAATCCATGGTATGCCCACATCTTGAATACTGCTTGCAGATGTAGTCGCCCCATCTCAAAAAAGATATATTGGAATTGGAAAAGGTTCAGAAAAGGGCAACAAAAATGATTAGGGGTATGGAATGGCTGCCATATGAGGAGAGATTAATAAGACTGGGACTTTTCAGCTTGGAACAGAGATGATTAAGGGGGGATATAATAGAGGTCTATAAAATCATAACTGGTGTGGAGAAAGTAAATAAGGAAGTGTTATTTACTTCTTCTCGTAACACAAGAACTAGGGTTCACCAAATGAAATTAATAGGCAAAAGGTTTAAAATAAACAAAAGGAAGTATTTTTTCACACAATGCACAGTCAACCTGTGGAACTCCTTGCCAGAGGATGTTGTGAAGGCCAAGACTATAACAGGGTTAAAAAAATAACTAGATAAATTCATGAAGGATAGGTCCATCAATGGCTATTAGCCAGGATAGGCAGGGATGGTGTCCCTAACCTCTGTTTGCCAGAAGCTGGGAATGGGCGACAGGGAATGGATCACTTGATGATAATCTGTTCTTTTCATTCCCTTTGGGGCACCTGGCATTGGCCACTGTTGGAAGACAGGATACTGGGCTAGATGGACATTTGGTCTGACCCAGTATGGCTGTTCTTATGTTCTTATGTGCTTAAGTGCTGTCCTGAACTCAGGGCCACTGTGCTATAGTACTACTAAAGTATTCCAGCTCTCTATAGAGGGATCTGGAACTACACACAGAACACTAAGGGCACGTCTTCACTACCCGCCGAATCGGCGGGTAGCAATCGATCTATTGGGGATCGACTTATCGCGTCTAGTGAAGACGCGATAAAATCGATCCCCGATGGCTCTTCCGTCGACTCCGGAAATCCACCGTGGCAAGAGGTGGAAGCGGAGTCGACGGTGGCGCGGCAGCGGTCGACTCGCCGCCGTCCTCACAGCCAGGTAAGTCGACCTAAAATACGCCACTTCAGCTACGCTATTCACGTAGCTGAAGTTGCGTATCTTAGGTCGACCCCCCCTGTAGTGTAGACTTAGCCTAAGTATAAATAAAGTGTGCTAGATTTTGTCTATGTTAAGAACTTATATGATCCCCAGCACTGTAGCTACTCAGAATCTTTAACATGCTTTCCTCAAACCACCATGTGAGGAAGGGAAGTGTTGTTATCCTTTCACCAATGGGGAATTTAGGCTGAGAGAGACTAAGGGTGGAATCCACAAACACTCTAAGTCCCATTTTTAAATGTCACCATAATCCACAAAACTCCCATTTGCTGCCACCTAACCCTGTAAGGACCTAAACTTTCTCGACACCTATGTTTTTGCAGTAAACGTTCCCTAGGTGCCTATGTGTGTGCCTCTGAGCACGAGCAGTGCTGCTTCCCTCCAAGTGCCTGGACGTCTAAGCCCCAGTGCAATGCATGAACTGGGGGAAGATGGGTGTTCCTCTGCCTAAGTCGCATGTGGGGCCCAATCTGGAAGCATGCTCAAAGGCTGCCTCACTCCCCACAAAGCAGTGTGGGGCTAGGGGGATGAGGAGGACCTCCCTTATAACCTTTAGCCCAGTGGTGATGGTACTCAGCCAGTGTCAAGAATGTGGGTCTGCAGCTGAGCCTGGGACTATTAGCTCAGTCTCTAGCCAGACTAATACACGCAGCTGAACTACAGCAGAATCACCTGGCTGGCTAAGAAGAGACAGCAGGCCTGATTTTAAGCTGAGCAGCAGCAGCATGTCACTGGCTGCTCAGTGCTTATGCCAGCAGCTACCATTACAAGGGCACCCTTGTTATTTCCTATGGCCTCCCTAGCAGCTCTGGCAGTACCAGTGACGTACCAAGACTTCTCTGATGTTTTTGATAAAAAGAAGGCTGATTTTGTACTGCCTCATTGTTGTTATGACTGTCCCTCAACCTCCAGCTAAGTGCAGAGGTTCCCTTCAGGTGTATCTACTCTTTCTCGGAACCTGAGCTACAGGCTTTCTGAGACTTCCTCTAAGATAACCTTGAAAAGGGGCTAATTCATTGGTGACAGAACATTCCCAAGAGTGGGGGGCCAGGGCCCCCAATCCCCTGAGCACCTGCCCCTCCTCTTCCCCCAAGGCCCTGCCCCCAGCCAAGCCGGAAGCTGGAGTGGGGCTGGGGAGCCCACCCCCCTCCCACCTGGGGCATGTGGAAGGACCCAGGCTCCCCACCATTGCCCATGCGGCTCTTACCCCAACCCAGCTCCGGCCAGGGGGCGGGATCTCGGAGCCACAGTCCAGCCATGGTAAGAGCCATGCAGGCAGCTGTGGGAAGCTGTGGAGGCCCAGGGGGCAGGGACACAGCTCTCGAGCCCCTCACACCACAGGCAGGTGGAGGGTCCGCCGCAGCTCCCCACAGCTGCCCGCATGACTCTTACCATGGACAGGCTCTGGCTCCAAGGCCCTGCCCCTCACCTGGAGCCAGGTCCGGGTAACAGCCACGCGGGAAGCTGTGGGGAGCCAGCGTGGACCCTCCACCTCCATGTACCTTGGGTGGGGAAACCAGTGTGTGGTGTCACAGGTTGGGGGTTGCTCCTGGACCTCCTGTACTGCGGGCAGGTGGAGGGGCCACACGGTTCCCACAACTGCCCAGGCTCCCTGTCCGGGCTCCACCAGCTGCTAGCCTGGCCATGGGGTGGGGCCTCAGGGGGAAGAGGCGGGGAAGGGGACAAGGTCCTTCGCCGTGGCAAAAAGTGGGAGGGCCATGGATCCCTGATTCCCCCTGTTCCGACACCATTGGGCTCATCCATCCCTTCGAATCCCTAGCAGGGACCCCAATTTTCTTCATGTCTAAGAAAAATGGCTCCCTGCCCTCTTGTGTGGATTGTCAGGCTTTAAAGAAGGTAACAATCTGAATGAATACCCCTTACCCCCCATCAACGAGGTCTTTGAGAGACTTTGCTCTGCCAAGATCTTCACAAGGCTTGACCTCCATGGGGCCTATAACCTGGTCCAGATTTGAAAAGGGGATGAGTGAAAGACTGCATTCTGCATCTAACACAGGCATTTTGAGTACCCAATGATGTCTTTCAGGCTGTGCAATGCTCCAGTGACAGTCCAACACTTTCTTAATTATTATAAGAACAAGTTAAAAATCACTTAGAAAAGTTAGATGCCTGCAAGTCACCCGGGCCTGATGAAATGCATCCTAGAATACTCAAGGAGCTAATAGAGGAGGTATCTGAGCCTCTAGCTATTATCTTTGGAAAGTCATGGGAGACGGGAGAGATTCCAGAAGACTGGAAAAGGGCAAATATAGTGCCCATCTATAAAAAGGGAAATAAAAACAACCCAGGAAACTACAGACCAGTTAGTTTAACTTCTGTGCCAGGGAAGATAATGGAGCAAGTAATTAAGGAAATCATCTGCAAACACTTGGAAGGTGGTAAGGTGATAGGGAACAGCCAGCATGGATTTGTGAAGAACAAATCATGTCAAACCAATCTGATAGCTTTCTTTGATAGGATAACGAGCCTTGTGGATAAGGGTGAAGCTGTGGATGTGGTATACCTAGACTTTAGTAAGGCATTTGATACAGTCTCGCATGATATTCTTATCGATAAACTAGGCAAATACAATTTAGATGGGGCTACTATAAGGTGGGTGCATAACTGGCTGGATAACCGTACTCAGAGAGTTGTTATTAATGGTTCCCAATCCTGCTGGAAAGGCGTAACGAGTGGGGTACCGCAGGGGTCTGTTTTGGGACCGGCTCTGTTCAATATCTTCATCAATGACTTAGATATTGGCATAGAAAGTACGCTTATTAAGTTTGCGGATGATACCAAACTGGGAGGGATTGCAACTGCTTTGGAGGACAGGGTCATAATTCAAAATGATCTGGACAAATTGGAGAAATGGTCTGAGTTAAACAGGATGAAGTTTAACAAAGACAAATGCAAAGTGCTCCACTTAGGAAGGAACAATCAGTTTCACACATACAGAATGGGAAGAGACTGTCTAGGAAGGAGTACGGCAGAAAGGGATCTAGGGGTTATAGTGGACCACAAGCTAAATATGAGTCAACAGTGTGATGCTGTTGCAAAAAAAGCAAACATGATCCTGGGATGTATTAACAGGTGTGTTGTGAGCAAGACACGAGAAGTTATTCTTCCGCTCTACTCTGCTCTGGTTAGGCCTCAGCTGGAGTATTGTGTCCAGTTCTGGGCGCCGCATTTTAAAAAAGATGTGGAGAAATTGGAAAGGGTCCAGAGAAGAGCAACAAGAATGATTAAAGGTCTTGAGAACATGACCTATGAAGGAAGGCTGAAAGAATTGGGTTTGTTTAGTTTGGAAAAGAGAAGACTGAGAGGGGACATGATAGCAGTTTTCAGGTATCTAAAAGGGTGTCATAAGGAGGAGGGAGAAAACTTGTTCACCTTAGCCTCTAAGGATAGAACCAGAAGCAATGGGTTTAAACTGCAGCAAGGGAGGTCTAGGTTGGACATTAGGAAAAAGTTCCTAACTGTCAGGGTGCTTAAACACTGGAATAAATTGCCTAGGGAGGTTGTGGAATCTCCATCTCTGGAGATATTTAAGAGTAGGTTAGATAAATGTCTATCAGGAATGGTCTAGACAGTATTTGGTCCTGCCATGCGGGCAGGGGACTGGACTCGATGACCTCTCGAGGTCCCTTCCAGTCCTAGAATCTATGAATCTATCCTTAGAGTCATGCTGGATCAATTTGTTGTTATATACCTTGACAATATCCTCTTTTTTTCCAAAAACCAGGCCCTTCACAACCAATATCCATGCTGCATCTTGGAGAGACTCTTCCAAAACCACCTTTATGTGTAACTCAAGTGTGAATTTGATCAGAACATGATAGAGTTCCTTGGATATATTATTTCCCCTGAGGGGCTAATGGTGGATCAGCACAAGGTGGCTGCCATCAGTGAATGGTTGGCTCCAAAAGACTTGCAAGGGGTACAGTGATTCATGGGCTTTGCCAACTTTTACCGGCATTTTATCAAGGGGGTTTCCAATCTGACAGCATTCCTGCACAAGGATGCCTGATTCATCTGGTCACTGGAGGCTCAAATCTCTTTCTACAACCTCTGTGCCTATCCTCACCCTACCTGGCCATTTACAGTAGAAGCTGATGCATAAAACTTTGGTGTTGGGGCAGTGTTACTGCAACAAACAGACTCCCTGTGATGATCTGTACCCCTGTGTTCACCCCTTTCACAGGATTATGATACATTTTGTACAAAGTATGCCTAGTGAAGTATCATTTGAAAACTCATAATTTGCTGTTCATTATTGTCATGGTAAAGTATCTATGGCAACAGTGTATGTAAAGTTATAAGATTCCTCTGTATGATATTACTAAGACATGTTCCAAGTCTGGGGAACGGCCACAAACAAGTTCCCCAGAGACAAAAGGCAAGCTGACACCTCAGCCAGGTGTTAACAAAATCAAATGGTCACCTGGTTAAGTGGCCACTCTTTGGCAGAAAAGGTGTGGGCAAAAAAAATCTACATCTTGACAAAGAAAGAGCTTGGGGTTCCCATCCACACAGACTTTCTATCTCCTGAACCTCAGCTGAAGATGCTTCTCAAAGAAGAGCAAGAACAGTAAGAAGGAAGAGCAGATGCCACAAATTGTCTCTCCCTACCCCCAGCATCCACAACACCTGAAGAACAAAGGAAGCAGCATTGTACTGGGGGAGGGAATCTGGCTGAAAGAAATTGAGTCAGTAAGACTGCTGAAACAGGTGATGAGAGAGACTTTGCTTTGAATTCACTTGGCCCATTGTTAGGCATAAATTAACTCTGGTGGAAAGAAACTACAACATCTGGGATATAAAACTGTAAGCAATCAAGACAGTGTTTGAAGAATGGCATCTTATCCTTGAAAGAGCCAGGTTCCCGGTTCAGGTCCTTGCAGACCAAAAGAACACAGAGTATCTCCATGTGGCCAGACATCTCAATCAGCATCAGATCCATGGGTCCCTCTTTTTTACCCAACACAACTTTGTGGTAACCTACCATCCAGGGGCCAGGAATGGAAAGGCAGATAAGTTGTCCTGAAATGATCAATATGTCGAGCCTGGGGAAAGAACCACTTTCCACAGTCCTCAAATCACCCAACTTTTTAAATGGAATAGTGGACAGAAGCCTGATGTCCTCCATCCAGTCCCTACTGCCTCATGATTTGTTCAACACTCAGATCCATCAGACCATGGATAATGTGGACACGCAGCCCAACTCAGAGTTCTGGCTACAGGACAGGATCCTCTACTACAAGGAATGCAGAGATTTTGGTGGCCAGGCCTGAGCTCTTAAGTCAAGAAGTACACAAAATCTTGTGGCCTTTGTGCTTGAATCAAGAATCCATCCAAGGGTCTACTCCAACCCTTGCCCAGCCTGACCCAGACTTGGCCCACTGTGTCTCTAGATTTCACCATGGAGCTGCCCTGCTCTCATTGGTGCTAGTTGTGATCAACCTCTTGACCAAAGATAGTACATTTCATTTCCCGCTGCACGGTTCCTACCTCCCAGGAAACAACGCACCTCTTTTTGGAAACTGTGTTCCAGTTCCACAGATTGCTGACTGGTATTGAGTCAGATCAATGCCCACAGTTCATCTCTTGCTTTTGGTGTGAATTTTTAAAACTTTTTGACATAGACCCCCTTATCTCATTGACGTGTCACCATTAGACTAACAGGCAGATGGAACAGGTCAATGAGACTCTTTAGCATTATCTCCAATGCTTCCTGGGCTACCTTCAAGACGATTGGGTCTCTCTGCTACCCTACACGGAGTTTTCATACAATAATGCAACTCCTGCCTCCACACATTCTATGCAAACTATGGTTTATATCCAGGCTTTCAGCCAACCATGCCCACAGGTTCCCTGGTACTTGTAGTGGTAGAGCTGCACCAACTGCAACAAGAACTCGGGGAACATTTATGGACCATTAAGGAAGCATATAAGCACCATGCCAACCAGAGCTGCCAGACCATCCTTGACCTCACCAAGGGGAGAAGGTCTTGCTGTTAACTTGGAACCTGAAATCACCCTATCCATAAGCCAAATTGGATCACCAACTTGGCCCATTTCCAACCCTTGGAAAAATCACCCCGGTAATGTTCAGGTTGCAGCTACCTGAGTTATTGAAGAATCATCGGTATTCCATGTCTCTCTCCGCAAGCCCTACACAGAGAACCTATTCCCAGCTTTCTCCAACCCACCACCACCACCCGTAGCTTACCAAGAGTAACAAGAATACTTAGTCCAGCAAATCCTTGACTCCCATGTTTTATGAGGCTTTGGAGGTCTTGGTTTTCTGCAGTCTCCAAACCTGTGCTCAGTAATAGTCAGGTTCTGTATCTGGCCAGAGAGATGATCATTTCATAAGTGATATTATCAGCTGTTAGAGGATATCTTTTCTGTCTCTTCACAGTGCACTGGTTGTTTTCTGTGCACAGACCCTATCATCGTTTACTGAGAATTTTATGAGTGGAAGCAGCTCAGATATTTGAGAAAAGATGGAGGCAAAGTTACCAGGCATCATGTCCTTATCTGTATAAGGATTTTATGCGTGTGTACAAAAAATATCACAGAGAACAGTCTGAATATCCTCAGGCAGAAAAATAGTCTGATTAATCCACATTGCCTTGCTCCATTAGCAGTTTTTTCAAATGATCACACAAAGGTCTTCATATATAAGATTCAGAGGCTCACTGGTTATCTTTGTGTAAGCGGGGGAATGGTCCCGCTATTGTGGGGAACTTTCCTGGCTTCTGCACTACCCCGGTGAAGTGGGCTAGCGAAAGGATCCGAGTCCTCGCTCCCACTTCCTTTACCCAGAGGCCTCCCTGCCCTTGAGGACTCCCCTTCCACTCTCCTGTCTGGCAGAGTCCTCGTAAACCCCGACAAGGCTGGGCCCAGGATTCCTGAGGGGCTCAACCCCCAACCCTGCTGTGGTCACCCAGGACAGGGGCTAGGGTGTCCCCACTCAGGGGTACTCTCTTTGCACTGGGCACCTCCCTGACCCACTGATCATTTCATACAATTTAAAGCAAATACAAGTTGTTTAATTAACAATTAATTTTAAAAAAGAATAAGGAAAAATGGGAAAGGTTAAAGGAAAACACATCATCCCGCTCTGTGGCAGGGAACATCACAACCAGTGTCTCTGGAACGTCAGGGCAGTTCAGTCTGTTCCTTGTAGGTTCCAGGCTCCTTCTCAAGCCCTGGCTGTGCTGCAGAGACGCTGCGGGTCGGACACTTGCTCTGGTGGTGGCCACACGCTCTCAGGCTCTAGGTGGCAGGACCCTTTTTCCCAGCGTCGCCCCCGCCCGGTTGGGGTTACGATCCCCCTCCAAGTCTGGCCTGCAGAGTCTCTTGGCTGAGGCGTCTCCCTGTGCTGGGCCCACTGCCCAGGGTCCCCCTCATTCTCCCCAGCTGCTCACCGCACCCAGCTCCGGACGGCTCCAGCTCCAGTTCCAGCTCCAGCCCCAGCTCCACTCGGCCTCAGCACGGCTGCTGCTGCTGCTCTGCCTTCAGCTCCCTGGGCTGCTTCTCTGGCCCCTCTGGCTCTGGTTACTACAGCTCTGCCCTCAGGACAGGTCTGCTCTGCAGGCTGCTTCTATGACTCTGCTCCCAGCTCTGACCTGCTTCCCGGCTGCTTGTCTGGCCCCTCTGGCTCTGGTTGCTACAGCTCTGCTCCCAGGGCAGGTCTGCTCTCTCTGGGCTGTGCTCTGGCTTTGGGGCTGCAGCTCTACTTCCAGCAACTTAGCTTGGACCCCTGCTCTCTCCTTAGCTCGGCCCCACTCTGTCTGACCCAGGCCATTCCAGCTCACACGGAGGACGGGACCCCCCTGGCCTCCTGACTCCCTGATTAGCCTGCCTGCCCTGTCAATCAGGCTGATCTGGAGCATTGGCCTCTCCCCATTGTTCCTGGGGACTGTCAGTCTCAGGCTCCTGATTTGCCATTGACCCTTCCCCTTTTAGTGCTGGGAGCTAGCCAACCAAAACACCCCCACTGAGTGTTAGTAAGGGGGCAACAGTCCCCTTACATTTGTATGCCATAGGAATGTGAGAAACTTGAACTCCTGTTGACTGTCCACCTCTGGTAGAATATGTGGTGTCTTGCATTGATGAAAATGTCCATGGTTTTCTGGATTCCTTGAATGGCCATGGTTGTCTGGGTCCACTGGCTACCTATGATACTGAACCTTGCCTACCATGTATGCATAAAGCCAGAGGTGCCTTTATTGACAAACATAATCCATGCTTTGATTTTCATGGGGCAGAGGGAGTGACCATCCTCAGACATGTGGAGGTCTGCACGCCTCCTCAAGAAGCCGTCCCTTGTCAGTACAAATTATCTCTCTCTCTCTCTGTCCAAGATTATTGAGCATCATGTTAATAAACAACACAGGTTAAAAAGCCAGGTGTTGTGCCTGGTTACAGATTTTCAGTAAAAACTCACTTGTTGGAATTAGCATGAAAATATTACTGGAAAGCACTACATATTATGTGCAGGCTGCACCTTTATTTTTCCTGCAAAAATACCACATGCCCTCATGACCACAAGATTCAACTACTGTGTTTCCCTTTTAGTAGAACTGACAGCAGAGTTCCTTTGCTGCTTACAGCTATCTATAATACCAACCGCAGTAACGTGCCTGCTCTCATGTTTGAACACCCATGACCATGCTGCCTCCCGTGGATTCTTTATGCTGGCTGCCTATCAAGTGAAGGACTGATTAATTGTGCCATTAGAACTCTTAATGGTGTAGGCCTTGGCTATATGCAAGACCATCACGTCACCCTGATTTGTAGCTGTGCCCTGACGTATAATGTAACTTTAGGTCAACAGGTAATCATACTTTGGTTGTGGTAGCTCCTAGGGCATGAAACTCACCCTCCCTGGATATCTGTCTAAGTTCAGCTTTCCTCACTTTCAAAAAAATCATCTAAAACACTTTGTTTTCCCAGTGGTATTTTCAGTTTTAATTACTGTCAGTTCCTGTGCAGCAGCCCACTCTTTTTTGTTGAAGCCACATTATTTAGCTTTTCAAAGATTCTGTTTTGATAGTGCCAGGATTTAACAGCATTGTAACTGGAATTGCTTACTCAGTCTCCCAAGCACTTCAGTGGTCGCACTTTATAAATAAAATTACTGTCCAGTATTATATCACTGTTATTATTTGAACTTTATGGATGATGTGACACTTCCCCAAATTAATTTTTCATTATTGTAATCCCTTATAAAAGCTTGTAATACTATTTATTCACATACACCCCTCTCATGAATGCACATATTACAATCCAAAGATCACCGTAAAAATTTTGTATGGCTTTGGCAGAGATTTTGGGATAGTCATTGTCTTTGACATCCAGACCCTAACCCATGTAGGATCTTAATGACCAAAACTAGCACCATGCATTGCTTTCAGATGCAGCTGGAAAGTTGTGTTATGTGTCTATACTGAGCTGACCCACTGAGAGAAGGCCTGTATTTAGCACTAGGCAAAGCTTTCAAGCAATCTTTAAAAGTGTCCCTGATAACATGAGACATTCTGTTTCACTGTTTCTAAGGGCAGGTCTACACTTAAAAGGCTGTAGCCCCGCAGCTGCATCAATGCAGCTGTACCGCTGTAGTGCTTTAGTGAAGATGTTACCTATGCCAATGGAAGGGCTTCTCCCATTGGCATATGTAATCCATCTCCCTGAGAGGCAACAGCTATGTCGATGGGAGAAGCCCTCCTGGTGACATAGCACTTTCTACACTGGGCAATCGGTCGGTTTAACTGCATTGCTCAGGGGTATGGACTTGCCACACCCCTGAGGGATGAAGTTATATAGACATAAGTTGCTGGTGTTGACCAAGGCTTGGTCCACACTGGGGCGGGGGATCGATCTAGGAAACGCAACTTCAGCTACGAGAATAGCGTAGCTGAAGTCGACGTTTCCTAGATCAAACTAAGTTTACTTACTGCGGGTCCACGCGGCGCAGGCAAGCTCCCCCGTCAACAGCGCTTCCTCCTCTCGGCGAGCAGGAGTTCCGCAGTTGACGGGGGAGCGCTTCTGGGATCGATTTATCACGTCCAGATGAGACGCAATAAATCGATCCCAGAAGATCGATCTCTACCCACCGAATCAGGCGGGTAGTGTGGACCTAGCCCAAGTCTAAGAGATCTGCCATTTAAAATTCTTGTGTTAAAATGTTTAGATTTAAATATATGATTGGATAATATGAGAATATTAGGCCCTAGTCCTGAAAACTATTCATTAACATGCATAGTTCCATCAGTTTAAGGGGGGGTGGGGGGAAACAGCCATTAATAAGACAAGAGAACCAATTGAGGTCGAAAGTTCCACATTTATTCAAGAAGAATTCTCATTGATTTCAAGGGGGTTACTCATGAGAGTAAGGATGCCAGGGTCTATCCCTAAATTTATATCCACTTTTCATAATATAAAGTGATCTGGGACTGTTACACCTAAATTGATTTTGATTTCAATCTTCGATAATTTTGTGACACTGAGGTTTCTTATCAGGGTTTACTCTATAAACCCTTGAATTCGTCTTATTATAAATGTAACATGCAATGTACAGTGACACTGAAACCAGAACCCCAGACCCTGGGAAATCCGGATTCAAATCCAGTCCTTGAAGTTTGGACCCATCTCTGTAATGGATCTGATCCAGAAGAATGAACCCATTAGCAGTTTGAGAAGTTTCAAATTCTGATCTGAATCTAGATCTTAACTTCACAGTTTGGGTTATCTCTAATCGAATACAAAACATTTAGCTACAGAAGAGTTTTCTATCAGATTCAATGATTGTCTCATGTAGCCACCACAGAGTACAGTATGTGAGCATTCCAGAGCTATTGCCTCTTACATAGGATATGTTGTGAGTCATGCTTTTTTAAATGAAAGGCACGTCTTTGCTGGAGACCTGGCATCATGCCACTATTCCAGAAACCATTACAAATGGTCTTCTTGGATCATAAATAAATGAAAAATCAGGACTGCACCATTGCTAAATGCCATAATGTTCTGCTGTATGATCTAGCACTGTAGCAGGTTGGCTGAGGAGTGTGTGTATCCATTCTGAGCCTATACTCTGTGAGCCTGAGTCTGGGTTTACATTAGGTAAATCTGTTCACTTCATAGTTATTTCTGATTTACACTTACATCAATGAAAGCAGATGCAGCCCCTGCCTGTTTAGTTCATCCATTCAGATGAATTGTCACATTTCTGAAATAGGAAAAAATATTGCTTGTTCATAAGAAGCAGAAGGATGGTGAGACTCCATAAACCTAGTAGGTCTAATATTAGGCCTACCAGCCTTAAAAGTGTCCCTTTAACTTCTTTCTGTTACCACTGGCCTCTGATAAAAGTGGTCACTTTCATTCCAAGGCACAGCAGTTTTACCATTAGCAAACATTGTGCACCTTTTCCCTGGCAACACAGATACACTGGCTATGATTTGTCAGCCTGCCTTTAAACAAAAATCACTTCCAGTCCCAGCCTACAAAAACTGCCTATTTAACTCAGGCTCCTGCTGTTTCCCCATCAATCTCTCCATGGTTACAGCATA
>NC_088791.1:275881679-275886679 GCF_011386835.1 Chrysemys picta bellii | reverse complement strand
AAGCGAACCGGCCAGCAGGTGAACCCTTTCGATTCCACGGGTTGACCTGGTGCCCGGGAAGCGAACCGGCCAGCAGGTGAACCCGTTCGATTCCACGGGTTGACCTGGTGCCCGGGAAGCGAACCGGCCAGCAGGTGAACCCGTTCGATTCCACGGGTTGACCTGGTGCCCGGGAAGCGAACCGGCCAGCAGGTGAACCCGTTCGATTCCACGGGTTGACCTGGTGCCCGGGAGGGGACTCTGAAAATTTTTCAGCCCTTTCGACTCGGGGTTGACCTGGTGGCCGAGAGGGGACTCGCACGGCAGGCAAGCCGCCCTGGGCTCACCCTCCCCGGCCGCAGCGAGGGACTGCCACCCGGCCGACTGGATCGGGCCCCTGGAAGTCTGGAAAAAAGAATGGAACCTGACGCCTCCGAGGAGGGGGCGCCCAGGGAAGGAGGGAGATCCGGGTTGACCTGCTGACCGGACGGGAAAGAGGCCACCGGGCGTCCCCCCCCTTAAAACCTAGGGGTTGACCTGGTGGCCGGAAAGCGAACCGGCCAGCAGGTGAACCCGTTCGATTCCACGGGTTGACCTGGTGCCCGGGAAGCGAACCGGCCAGCAGGTGAACCCGTTCGATTCCACGGGTTGACCTGGTGCCCGGGAAGCGAACCGGCCAGCAGGTGAACCCGTTCGATTCCACGGGTTGACCTGGTGCCCGGGAGGGGACTCTGAAAATTTTTCAGCCCTTTCGACTCGGGGTTGACCTGGTGGCCGAGAGGGGACTCGCACGGCAGGCAAGCCGCCCTGGGCTCACCCTCCCCGGCCGCAGCGAGGGACTGCCTCCCGGTCGACTGGATCGGGCCCCTGGAAGTCTGGAAAAAAGAATGGAACCTGACGCCTCCGAGGAGGGGGCGCCCAGGGAAGGAGGGAGATCCGGGTTGACCTGCTGACCGGACGGGAAAGAGGCCACCGGGCGTCCCCCCCCCCTTAAAACCTAGGGGTTGACCTGGTGGCCGGAAAGCGAACCGGCCAGCAGGTGAACCCGTTCGATTCCACGGGTTGACCTGGTGCCCGGGAAGCGAACCGGCCAGCAGGTGAACCCGTTCGATTCCACGGGTTGACCTGGTGCCCGGGAAGCGAACCGGCCAGCAGGTGAACCCGTTCGATTCCACGGGTTGACCTGGTGCCCGGGAAGCGAACCGGCCAGCAGGTGAACCCGTTCGATTCCACGGGTTGACCTGGTGCCCGGGAGGGGACTCTGAAAATTTTTCAGCCCTTTCGACTCGGGGTTGACCTGGTGGCCGAGAGGGGACTCGCACGGCAGGCAAGCCGCCCTGGGCTCACCCTCCCCGGCCGCAGCGAGGGACTGCCACCCGGCCGACTGGATCGGGCCCCTGGAAGTCTGGAAAAAAGAATGGAACCTGACGCCTCCGAGGA
The DNA here is from genome assembly GCF_011386835.1 of Chrysemys picta bellii. Taxonomy (NCBI): domain Eukaryota; kingdom Metazoa; phylum Chordata; order Testudines; family Emydidae; genus Chrysemys; species Chrysemys picta. The sequence goes on along the minus strand of NC_088791.1, from coordinate 275,885,260 downwards.
GGGGGCACCCAGGGAAGGAGGGAGATCCGGGTTGACCTGCTGACCGGACGGGAAAGAGGCCACCGGGCGTCCCCCCCCCCTTAAAACCTAGGGGTTGACCTGGTGGCCGGAAAGCGAACCGGCCAGCCGGTGAACCCGTCCGATTCCACGGGTTGACCTGGTGGCCGGGAAGCGAACCGGCCAGCAGGTGAACCCGTTCGATTCCACGGGTTGACCTGGTGCCCGGGAGGGGACTCTGAAAATTTTTCAGCCCTTTCGACTCGGGGTTGACCTGGTGGCCGAGAGGGGACTCGCACGGCAGGCAAGCCGCCCTGGGCTCACCCTCCCCGGCCGCAGCGAGGGACTGCCACCCGGCCGACTGGATCGGGCCCCTGGAAGTCTGGAAAAAAGAATGGAACCTGACGCCTCCGAGGAGGGGGCGCCCAGGGAAGGAGGGAGATCCGGGTTGACCTGGTGACCGGACGGGAAAGAGGCCACCGGGCGTCCCCCCCTTAAAACCTAGGGGTTGACCTGGTGGCCGGAAAGCGAACCGGCCAGCCGGTGAACCCGTCCGATTCCACGGGTTGACCTGGTGGCCGGGAAGCGAACCGGCCAGCAGGTGAACCCGTTCGATTCCACGGGTTGACCTGGTGCCCGGGAGGGGACTCTGAAAATTTTTCAGCCCTTTCGACTCGCGGTTGACCTGGTGGCCGAGAGGGGACTCGCACGGCAGGCAAGCCGCCCTGGGCTGACCCTCCCCGGCCGCAGCGAGGGACTGCCTCCCGGCCGACAGGATCGGGCCCCTGGAAGTCTGGGGGGGGGGGGGAATCGCCCCACGCCTCCGAGGAGGGCTGCCCGGGCGGGCCTGGCCCCGGAGCTCGAAAAAAAAAAAAAGGATCGGGCCCACTAGAGACATGGACCAGGCCGCCCTGGGCTCACCCTCCCCGGCCGCAGCGAGGGACTGCCTCCCGGCCGACTGGATCGGGCCCCTGGAAGTCTGGGGGGGGGGGGGGGGAAATGGAACCTGACGCCTCCGAGGAGGGGACGCCCAGGGAAGGAGGGAGATCCGGGTTGACCTGGTGACCGGACGGGAAAGAGGCCACCGGGCGTGCCCCCGTTAAAACCCCTAGGGGTTGACCTGGTGGCCGGAAAGCAAACCGGCCACTGGGTAGGCCGGTCGGCAACCTAGGGGTTGACCTGGTGGCCGGGAAGCGAACCGGCCAGCAGGTGAACCCGTCCGATTCCACGGGTTGACCTGGTGCCCGGGAGGGGACTCTGAAAATTTTTCAGCCCTTTCGACTCGGGGTTGACCTGGTGGCCGAGAGGGGCCTCGCACGGCAGGCAAGCCGCCCTGGGCTCACCCTCCCCGGCCGCAGCGAGGGACTGCCCCTCCCCACCCCCCGGCTGACAGGATCGGGCGCACTGGAAGTCCGGGACAGTATTTTCCCCGACGCCGGGGAGGGCGGGCGGAGGGGCTCTGGCGGCCAGCCCGGGCCCCGGAGCTCGAAAAGGAAAAAAGGACCGGGCCCGCGAGAGACGGGGGCCCTGCCGCAGGGGGGGGGGCAGTCCGACCGGGGCTCACCGTGCGGCAGGCCCGGGCGTCGGCAGGGGAAAGCGGGCGAGGAGGCGCGGGGCCGGGTGCCTACGGCCATACCGGACCGAACGCCCCCGATCCCGTCCGATCTCGGAAGGTAAACCGTCCCGGGCCTGGCTAGTACTTGGATGGGTGACCGCCTGGGAATCCCAGGTGCCGTAGGCAGCTTTTCCCGGTCCGAGTCAGCTCTCTCTCCTTTTCTGGGGGGGAAGGAGAGGGGGGGACGGGCCGGAAAGCCCCTCGTCGCTCCTGCCGAGTCGGAGGTCGCGGCCGCAGGTCACGGGTCTGGGCGCCTGGGGTCCGGCTCCCCACCCACCCGGCTTCCTCCGCGGAGGACCCCCCCCGGGGCCACCGAAGCCGCTGGGGGAGACGCCGGGCATGGGGCGGACTGGCCCGGACCCTCCCGGCCGCCGGCCCGCAGGTCCGCCCCGAATCCCCCCCCGCGGCCACCCAGGCCAGGCCTGGCCAGGCGGGACGGACGGCGGGTGTCCAGCGCCCAGCGGCTTCCTCCAGCGGGGACCCACGGACCCCAAAGCCGCAGGGGGAGGCCCCGGGCCTGGGACGGACTCGCTCGGACCCCCTGCGCCCGGCCGCCGGCCCGCGGGACCGCCCCGAATCCCCCCGCGGCCACCCAGGCCAGGCCTGGCCAGGCGGGACGGACGGCGGGTGTCCAGCGCCCAGCGGCTTCCTCCAGCGGGGACCCACGGACCCCAAAGCCGCAGGGGGAGACCCCAGGCCCGGGACCGACTCGCTCGGACCCCCCGCCTCCCCTGCGCCCGGCCGCCGGCCCGCGGGACCGCCCCGCCCCCGCGGCCACCCAGGCCAGGCCTGGCCAGGCGGGACGGACGGCGGGTGTCCAGCTCCCAGTGGCTTCCGCCAGCGGGGACCCACGGACCCCAAAGCCGCAGGGGGAGGCCCCGGGCCCGGGACGGACTCGCTCGGACCCCCCGCCTCCCCTGCGCCCGGCCCCCGGCCCGCGGGACCGCCCCGAATCCCCCCGCGGCCATCCAGGCCAGGCCTGGCCTGGCGGGCCGGTGTGCAGCTCCCCCGGGCTTCCTCCCCCGACGACCCGCGCCCCCCTGAGCCGCAGGCGGAGACCCCGGCCCCGGGGCGGACCGGCCCGGGCTCGCCCGAGCCCCCTGCGCCCGGCCCGCAGGACCGCCCCCCCGAATCCCCCGGGAGAGGCCCGGCCTGCACGCCACTGACGACCCGCGGCCCCCAAAGTCGCAGGAGGCGCCCCCCCCCCCCGGTTAGCCCCGTCTCGCTCCGCGCCCCCCGCCCCTCGCTGCCGGGACCGGGCGCCGCCCCAGAGTCAGCCGCAGCCGGCCGGCCTGAGAGCTGCCCTCCTGTGGACGACGGTGAGTTTACCTTGATACTAACCGGCCGTCAGCCAGGTCAACCCCATTGCTAGACTGGGGTGGACCTGGTGGCCGAGTGGGGACTTGGAACATTTGACAGCTGCTTCCCGGGGCTTGACCGGTTGTCCTGAACGCCCCCCACCCCCACCCCCAGCCCCCGGCTCCTGCTCCCCTCTCCCCAGCCTCGGTGCTCCGCTCCCTGCCTCGGAGGCTGCCTCTCTGCGGCGCCTGCATCGCCTCCGAGGACGCGCACCCTCCGGAGGCTGGACGTAAACCCACCACTGCCGCCGACCCGGCTCTCCGAGGGACGACTGTGAGGCCCCCCACCCCACCCCACCCCCGGACCGCCCTGGGGACGACTGCTAAGCCTCCCCCACCGGACCGCCCGGGGGAAGACTGCGACGCCTCCCGCCAGGCCCCCACCCAGCCTGGGGGAAGACTGCTAAGCCTCCCCCCCACACACACACACACACACTGTCGGGGGATGACGATTAAGCCTCTCCCGGACTGCCCGGGGGAAGACTATTAAGCCTCCCCTGGAACCACTATTAAGCCTGCCCCCGGAGTCCTCGGGGGATGACTGCTAAGCCTCCCCCACCGGACCACCCGGGGCAAGACTGCTAAGCCTCCCTCCCACACACACACACACT